>NC_056737.1:1832517373-1832637373 GCF_019279795.1 Protopterus annectens | reverse complement strand
CACACACACACACACACACACACACACACACACACACACACACACAGTTTAACCACCATGTTTAAAAAGAAGATAACTGGCATATCAAGAGAAAAGCCACTGCAGACTGAGAAAGGACATGTTCACTCCACAAAAACACTAACTGAAATTCAGAATTGAACCTCAGATCACAGATTTTAAAGCTGTGATGCAGAACCTGTTACCATTTTTTGCACAGCTTTTGACGTTTTGTTTCCTTAAAGAACAAAAAAATAAATAAATAATGTATTTATTTTATTTTATTTATTTATATTTGTTGACCGGGAGTGTCCGACTGGACGTAGGTCCATTTTCAGCGGAGGCCCGGTGAGAAAAGCTCCACAGTTAAAATAAACAGACAGTAGTTGCATTGGATTACATAGCGATTAACAATTTACATAGCAATTGCTTACAACATATTTACAGATGAAGAACATAGTACACCAGTAGACAACTAGAATCTTTATCTGTGAAGTACATAACAGACATTAACAAATGTTACAAGAAGAAGTTCCTGCTGTATAATAAGTACTAGCTTATGAGCATCTGAGCTTGGTATAATCAAGGTAGTTAGTGGAGTGGAAAGAAAGGTAGTGGTTGGATGGGGAGGGTGATATTAGAGTGGGAGTTGCAAGGGCATAGCCAGCATGTTTTTAGGTGCGCTTTTAGTAAAGTTTTGAAGTGGGTGCATGACGGTATGGAGGTAATTGTGGTTTTATTTATTTCGGTTTGAAGGCTGGGGAAGTCAGCTGGGCCTAAGAAGAGCCCATTTTCAGTGGAGGACGGGGAGAAAAGCTCCAGTAACAATGACAAACATATTAGCATATACAAAGCAAAGAAGTCATACAGCTTTATGCAGCATTTTAAAGTAAAACATTTCTATATTCTACAATAATAATAAAATCTAGCAACTGTATAGTCTGAGTGTCATTAATAGTGAATTACAACTGAAATTTTACATTCCCCAATAATAGTAGTAAAATATCTAGTAAAAGAGCAGTCTAAAGGTCATTAACAGTGAATTACATTTGAGGATGAAAAATTGTTGGAAATAAACTATAAACAAAATCTGAAGGTTAAGGAGGAGTAGGAGGGCAAATTATATGAGTGCAAAGATGATGCACAGAGTTAGAAAGTGGGTTTTGATATAGGAGGGCCCTATGTGGGGAAGGAGCAAGGGCCTTCCCACTTTGAAGACAGGTAGGAATGGAGGAGGGATTTAAAGTTGAATGGTTATGAGTATTTCTAAGGGAGGGAGGAAGAGAGTTTCATAGTTTAGTTAAGGAGCAGAATGGCAGAGAGTGTCCAGGTGGCTGTAAAGGTTTGTAGATTTTGAGCAGGTTCTGATTTTCTGACCTAAGTGAGTGATTAGGAATATAGGGGGTTAAGGAGGTGGACAGAGAGGGACAGGAGGATCGGTTAAATATGAGCTTGTGGGCAGTGGTGAGTTTAAGGAGGTTCAGACCGTTGGGGAGCTCGAGCCATTGCAGTGAGTGGAGGGAGATGCAGTGATGTGATAAGTTCCTAGAGTTATAAAATAAAAAATAAAATAAAACTGCTCACCATACTCCATTTGAGCACTTGTGGTGCAAACAACAACATTGTACAAAAAAATAGAATCAGGTTTCTGTATTGACATTAAATGATTATGCTGAATTATTTTCTGGCTGGATACATTTTCTCACCATGCTATCATTACACCATTATCAGTGCAGAGATGAGGAGGAGGACACAGCAGGGAAGACTTGGTGGCATTGGCTACAACCTGCAAAACTTTCCTGATATACTGATTGCTTGCAACTCCTCCAGATACCACCTGCAAATGACAAATCAAAGAAAAATTATATGCTATGTCCTAGTAATCAATCATCGGTATTAGATGTCTAGAATCTTTTTAACAGCATATTAAACAGAGCTATGTAAGAAAATGAACTTAACAGTAGAAGTTGGACTTTATTTCTGCTCTGCAGTCCTAACACGTGGTAAACACGGGCTTGCAAGCTGGCTTCTGATTTTTCTATCAGTAGGCACCACTTCCAGTTACTAACTGGCTGCCTAAGCTGCAAGTCAAATGTCTAGAGGCAGTGGCAGAAAAAATAAGGTATAGGTAAAGTTCCAATTTAGATATTTTGGACAGAAGTCTCCAAAGCCTACATATATTTGAACACTAATGTGTATTAAAAGTCATTGGTCGTGTTCTCGCTTTTTTTCTGTTTACTCTAAAACATTAGCTTAATCTGTCATTAGATTACTTTTGCTATATGTAAAAAGTACAGTTGTGTACACTTACCATAAATGTAGATGTTCGAGTGTATTCACTGTTGCAGTCATTACATTTGGGGTAATCTGCTGGCAGGTTGCCCTCAGTCGGCCTGAATATCAAAGTCTTAGGTCCTGCATCGGTTGCTGTCTCCTCTTCCATGACGTCAGGTCGTCAAGGGTATAAAACATATTCAGTTTTTCTTGCGCCAGATGTCAGGTGCCCCCCCAAATGGGGAGCAAAAAAAAATATATATATATATATATATATATATATATATATATAAAAACAGCACTATATGTAAATGCACTTTTAGCAACATAAACTTTACCTTCATCTAAAAGCAAATACACCACAAAGGCTGTAGAATATAGTGAAGGAAGGATAAGTTATAGAAAAGGGGGATGGCAGGTGAGAATACACTTGAACATCCACATTTATGGTAAGTGTTCTTTGTTCTTCATGTTTCACTGTTGCAGTCATTACATTTGGGCAGAGTCCCAAAGCTATGGATGGGAGGATGGAACTAAATAGCATTAGCAGCGGCTATGAGGCCCTGCAGAACTGCAGTGGCAAACCCTGCCCTGGATTTGGAGAAGAGAGGCAAATGATAATGCTTTGTGAAGGTATGAGCAGAGCTTCAAGTAGCAGCTTCTAGAATGTCTTTGGTTGGAACTCCTCTGAGAAAGGCTGCTGAGGTAGAGGCAGTCCTGGTGGAATGTGACCTGATTCCATTGGGTGCAGGTTTACCATGGTGCAAGTAGCAGAAATGAATGAAGTGGCTTATCCACTTAGAAATAGTCTGCTTTGATATAGTCTTCCCCTCTGATCCTGAAGCAAATGCCACCAGTAGTTGCTCAGACTTTCTTAGAGATATGGTCCTGTTTAAGTAGAATCTTAGTTGTCTGTGTACGCCCAATGAATGCAGAATCCGTTCCCCCTTGTTCTGCGGATTTGGGCAAAATGCTGGCAGGTGAATTGTTTGGTTAAGAGCCATACTGGATACCACCTTAGGCATAAAGGAAGGATTGGTCTTGAGGGACACTCTGGCCGGGTAAAATGTAGTAAAAGGCTCCACAGCCATGAGAGCCTGTAGCTCTGAAACCCTTCTTGCTGAAGTGATTGCAAAGAGGAAAGCTGTTTTCCAAGATAAAAATTTTAAATCCACAGTAGCTGCTGGTTCAAAAGGAGGCAGGGTGAGTTTTTCCAGCACAAAATAGAGGTCCCATGCAGGAGTTGGTGATCTTCTGGGAGGCCTTAAATTTTTGGCCCCTCTAAGATACTGTCTTAGCAGAGGATAAGAAAAGAGGGGAGGCTCCATGTTGTAATGTGCCGAGATGGCAGAGGCTTGGATTTTTATTGAAGAAAAAGATAGGCCCTTGTTAAGCATTTCAGTCAACTATTGTAAAATCTGAGGGATATTTGGTTTTGCTGTGTCCGTTCCTTGTGCTTGGTTCCAAGCATAGCATCTCTTCCATTTATCAGCATAAGATTTTCTAGTACTAGGCCTTCTGGCTTCCAAAATTACATCCATCACAGATTTACTGAGAAGTGTTGTTTGAATAATTAAATGATCAACCATGCTGCAAGGTTCAGAGCTTGGAGGTGAGTGTGTACAATTTGATTGTTCTGCTGAGACAGTAGATGAGGTATATGAGGCAAGTACCAAGGAGGGAGTTGAGACATATTCCTTAGAATTGGGTACCAGTGCTGGCGAGGCCAGTCCGGAGCAATCAGGATCATTTTTGGTTTTTCCTGTCTGACTTTTAGTAAGACCTTAGAGAGAAGAAGCAGAGGGGGAAAGGCACAGACTGATAGGTTTGTCCACCTGAAGGATAGGGCGTCCACTTTCCATGCTTGTCTGTGATAAGTCCTTGTGCAAAATTTGTCCAGTTGATAATTTTGGGGAGAAGCAAATAGATCTATGTCTGGGCTCCCCCACTTCTGTGTTACCATGCTGAAGATTTGTGGATCCAGTTTCCACTTGTGCGGGTCCATAAGATTTCTGCTTAGGTCGTCTGCCAGAGTGTTTTGTTATCCTGGCAGGAATTGAGCTTGAAAATGTACTTGGTAAGTCAAAGCTGTGTTCCACAATGCCATGGCTAGTCTGCAAAGGGGGTAGGAATATGTACCCCCCTGCTTGTTTATGTACCACATAACCGTGGTGTTGTCCGTCTTTATCAGTAGTTGTCCTGGATGAAGTAAGTCCTTGAAGGCTGTCAGAGCATTCTGAACAGCTAGCATCTCTTTCTGGTTGATATGCAGATACATTTGTTTTGGGCTCCATATGCCCTGAATGCATCTCCCCGCCAGGTGGGCCCATCTGTAGTTAAGGTTTGGGTGGCAGGGGGTAGAGTGAATGACAGTCCCTTGTTTTGGTGACATGTCTCTGCCCACCAAAGAAACTCCTGTTGTAGGCAGGGAATGAGAGGAATCATTGTTTTCAGACTGTGACAATGCTGACTCCATAAACCTTTTAGGTACCATTGAAGTTTCCTCATATACAGTCTTGCATATGGGATTAGTAGAATGCAGGATGCCATGAACCCTAAAGCCTGCAGAATATGTCTTGCAGATAACTGGGTTTTTGTTGCCATCTGTTTGAAGCATGTTGTCAGTTGCCTTTGTTTGTCTGGCGTAAGGTAAGCCATCTGGGCAGTTGTATTCAAGCTTGCACCCAGGAATGTAATTATTTGAGGGGGTACCAGTTGGGATTTATTTTCATTTATTGTGTACCCTAGGCATGTTAGAAGCCTTTTTACAAATGCCAGATGTTGAAGAAGAATGTCCTTGTTCTCTGCTTGAATGAGACAGTCGTCCAGGTAAGGATAAATTTGTAAGCTTCTTTGTCTGCAAAATGCAATTACTGGTGCCAGGCACTTTGTAAAGACCCTGGGTGCAGTAAATAAGCCAAAGCGCAGTGCAGAGAATTGGTAATGCAAAAAACCTGCCTTGAAGCGGAGGTATCTTCTGCATGATTCCCTTATTGGGATATGCAGGTATGCCTCTATTAAGTCTAGAGTCACTAACCAAGCGTTCCTGCCCAGCACAGGCAGTAGCTGTTGCAAAGTCAGCATTTTAAATTTTGGAATGTCTAGGTACGTGTTCAAAATTGATAAGTCCAGTATTGGACGCCAGGCATGGTCTTTTCTGCGTACCAGGAAAAGTCTTGAATAAAAAACGTGTCCTTTTTCCTGTTCTGGTACTGGCTGAATAGCCCCCATATCCATGAGGGACGTAACTTGTTTCTGAGCCTCTGCCCATTGATTTTGTGGCAGATCTGGCCAACCGTTTGGAATTGGCAAAGTATGGAAAGGAAATCTGTACCCCTGGGATACTATGTTTAATACCCATTTGTCCTGGGTAATTAACTGCCAATTTTGAGCATGAAGTGCTCATTTCTCCCCCAAGGGGGCTGCCAAAAGATAAGTGCTTGGTGAAGGTAGAGGGAAGTCATTGAGACTGCTTACTGTAGGGTTGTGCTTTGTTTCCTCCAGACTTGGAGGTGGAGGCACCCCATTGCATTGACCTGTAAGAACCCTGTGATTGGTATCTAGAGCCTTTTGAGCGCCTGGATTTGCCTTGAGAGGCTCTGTTGGACACAGGACAGGACTAATTTTTAGTAGGCCAGTGCCTACTGTACCTGGGTGGCTGCACTTGTAAGAAATTTTTACAGTTTGCATAGATTTAGCTTTGTCTTCCATTTTCTTTAAAACCTCTTCTGCCTTATTACCAAACAGAGTATCATGCTGTAAAGGGGCATCCAACAATTTAGCTTTAACATGATCAGGCAGATTTTGCTCCTTGAGCCAGGCATGCCTTCTAATCACAGATCCAGTAACTGCGGCCCTGCAAGAGGCCTCCAAGGAATCAAAACCACATTGCAAAGTATGCTTTCCAAGCTGTTCTGCTGCATGCACTAATTCCTGTAATTCTTTATTTTCCACACAATCAGAAATCAACATCATTTTCTGTTTCAATAAGCCCATAACATGCTGTTGATATTTAAGCATATGAAACTGGCAGTTTAAGGCCCTGACTGCCAAGGTTGCAGACGTATAAACCTTCTTTGCTCGTCTATCCAGCACCCTGGAATCTCTATCAGAGTGGGTAATTTTGGCTGTAGAGGCCTTTACACCTTTGGGACCCAGTGAGATAGTCTCAGGATCAACAGCAAGATTTTTGAATAAAAATTTGTGGGAGTCAGGAACCCTGTAATATCTGTCTGGCTTACTAGGAGCCGGAGGTAGGGAATCAGGAGCCATGCTCGATTCCAAAAACACATCATCAACAATGTCTAATACAGGAGGTATTGCCAAAGGCCTATGCTGAGGAAGAAGAAGGAAATCCCTAAGCCGCTTTTTTGATTCAGAGAAATCCTGACTCTCCCAATGAAAATGTTCCCTTAAAGTATGCAAGGTTTCTCCAAAAGAATACTCCTCCAAAGGAGATGCAGACAGGATGGATTCTTCTGCATCTGAATCCACATAGGGTGGAATAGAAAATTCCTGATCAGAAGAGGAATCAAAAGAAATGAAAACCTGACCTGAAGATTCATAATCAGTGTCTTGTCTAGGCCTCTTAGCGGGGTGGGGTGGGGGGTGGGTTGGGAACCCCTGATCAAGGTAATTAAGTCCTCAGCCATTTTGATCATCTGTTTTTTAGGCAAAGAGGCCTGAGCACGTGGTTCATGCGTCATTTTTTTAGACTTAGAAGATGTTTTTGATCTTGTTTTTGAAGCTGGCGTCGGTTTTATATAAAAATGTTGAGGCCTGAAAACACCCTGAGAAGCCAGTGTCTGCTCAGCGGCTCCAGACCCATCCAAGGGAGAGACATCCGCGGGTTCAATACTCTGAAAATCTCGCAGCATACCGGACTCTGCGTGGGTCTCAGTAGAGGCCTGCGACTCAAAAGTAGCAGGTATCAGGGGTTGCGAAAGCGCCTCACTGAGTACCGGCGAACTGGCGACTGGCTTAAGAGAAGCTTTGTTGTTGGTTTTGGACCTCGATGGTCTGTCTCTGTCTTTTTCTTTGCGTTTTTTGTGAACTCCAGTAGTCAGATTGCTAACCGACGACATTTCGGGGTAATTAAATCTGGATCCAAAATATTTTGAAGCAAAAATATACAGACGCTCAACAGTGCGTTGGTTAAATCTAGCACAAAACTGACAGCAAGACATGTTATGATCTGGGCCTAGGCAAGGAATACAGTACAAATGAAAATCCTTATGAGGTATTTGCTTCCCAAAAGTAATGCAATTATTAACTTTTACTGACATTGGTAAGAAGCAAGAAAAAGTTTCCCCAACGGGGTACTTAGCTTTAGTTGAAGACTTTGGTTCTGAAACTCGAATGTGAAAATTTCAGGAGTCGGCCGACCTGCACTTGCGAACTGTTTCTGCTTCGGGCACCACGCGGCAAGAAAGACTGAATAAAATGGCTTTGGCTGCATGTTTTATACCCCTGACGATCTGACATCATGGAAGATGAGACAGCAACCGACGCAGGACCCAAGACTTTGATATTCAGGCTGACTGAGGGCAACCTGCCAGCAGATTACCCCATATGTAATGACTGCAACAGTGAAACACGAAGAACATCTTTGATCTTTTCTCATCGGGCCTCCGCTGAAAAAGAGCTGCTGCCCAGTTGGACTAACTTAGTTAATAAATGTTAAATAAATAAAATAAAATAAAATAAAGTAAATCAGCACATTTGCAGGACAGACATAGCATCCAAATTCCTATGCTAGTTCATAAATGCAGCATATAAATACAGGCCACTCCCTGCTGACATCATTGGAAGCAACAGAAAAAAAAAACTTTCCTGGAAAAGACAATTGTGCACCGCAAGCAGCCACCAAATGCACAGTGGTTCCCAACTACCTTATTTGCTACTCTGACTTTTTTCTGTCTTATGGCTTATGATCTGTTTAGGATCCATACAATCACAACCACATATCTCAACAGTCACACAACAATCATGGAGTCATTCAACTGGAATATGGCATAAGGACAAAAATGACAAATTCTAACTTAAAAAACTCCAATACAGCAACATTAAACAAAACAACTCATAACTACCTTATTTGCTACTATAACCTTTTTCTATCTTATTGCTTATTATCTACCCAGGATCCATATAATTCGACCACATATCTCACCAGTCACACAATAATCCCTGAGTCATTCAACTTCAACATGGCATCAGGGCAAAAATGACATAAATCCTAACTTAAAACCCCATACATAGCAACATTAAACAAAATAACTCCAACCAACCAATAATAATAGGAGGATAAAGGGAGGGAGGGGAAACTACTACTGTTAAGACAACATGGAAGTAAAAAAAAAAAGTTATCTACTCACAATAAAGTTACATCTGTGTTGCCCACTTTCATCCTTCTTCAACTGATGGGTCTTAGATCTGACTCAGATCTGACATGGCTGCTTTTTCCAGATCCTCAGATCCAAACTCTAGAGCACCTCCCTTTACCCATAATAACCAGCCAGCCTAACATACCTCAGATTAAGTTTGCTGCCCACAGGAGTCAATGGACAATATTTTAAGATAATGCAAGAAGGCACAGAATAAGAAAAGGAGGTGGAGCTCAAACAAGGAATAACAAATCCCAAGGTGTTAGTCCTAGGCCTCTCCAGGAGCAAAGGGAAGTGGGTTAGGAGGGCAGGAAGTTGAGGAAGAATGAAAATGGACAACACAGACATAACATTATGGTGAGTACATACATTTTTTTATCTGATGTTGTCATTTTCATTCATTCCTCAACTGATGGGACAGATACCCCAGGTAGATGAACCTTGGGTGGTCCTCATGGAATGATATTCTGGAGTACTGCCAAAAGCAGTTCTGTTCCTAGAAACCAAATCCAATTTGTAAGTAAGTAATAAAGGCATGAACACTGGACCAAGAGGCAGCTGCACAAATGTCATATATGAAAGCTCTTGACCAAAAAGCTGAGGATACAGCCATAAACTTTGTGGAAAGAGCTCTTGGAGTCTTCTGCAAGGACAATCCTCTTTTATTACAGACACAGGAGATACAATCAGTTAACCATTTGGCCGCAGTAACTTTAGAAACTGGCATGCCCAATTTTCTAGGTGAGAAAAATATAAATAACTGGTTAGTCTTCCTGAAATCCTCGGTTCTACTGAGATAAAACTGAAGTTTGTCTATGTACATCCAAAAGATGGAGCGTGTACACTCCCATGTTTGAAAAACTTGGAAAGAAAGTCAGGAGGTTAATGAATTGGTTGATATTAGATTCAGCAGCTACCTTAGACAAAAAGATGGGTTGGTCTGTACAGAAACCCTATCTTTGTGGAAAACTAGGTAAGGAGGTTTAGACGATAAATCCTGGAGTTCAGATACTTGTCTAGCTGATATAATAGTGAGTAGAAAAATAGTTTCCAGGACAAAAACTTGAGATCTGACCTGGCTGCTGGTTCAAAGGTGTCTTGGGTCACAGCTTGAAGCAAAACAGATTAATCCCAAGGAATAGGATCCTTTATTGGAGGTCTAAATAAGAAAAAGTTCCTTTGAGAAAAGCACTGATAATTTAAAAGAAGCTAAGGCAGAATTATTTTCACCCACAAGGAAGTTTGATATGGCAGCCAACTGGACCTTTAATAGTAGAAAAGTTAGCACCTTCATTGAAAATTAAAGTTAAAAAATTAAATACAGCTGGTACAGGGACAGAAAAAAAGGATCCAGATCCCACTTAATGGCCCAGAACACAAATCTCTTCCATTTTCTTTTGTAAATCTTTCTAGTAGAAGCTTTTTTGAGAAGATAACAGAATAAGATTAACCAGGCAGGAGAACCTGGAACGTCTAGTAATCAGTGGAACTGGAGAAACCATGCAGTTAGTATGAGGCTGGTTAAGTCCGGATTTGTCATACCTGCTGGGTAAGACAGATCTGCATTGAGATCCAGTATCCAGGCAGATGTAAAATATGAGGCCAGAGGAAGGGAACCAATTTGACTAGGCCAAAAAGGTGCAATGATGATAACTGTGCTCTTCAACTAGTATGCCCTTCTGTAGACATTTGGGGATGAGAGGTAATGGGGTGTAAGCACAGAGAAGACCAGAGGACCAATCATGGACTAGGGCATCTATTGGTGATTCCCCCTTTGGAGGAATCATAGCAAAGTACCTGCTGCACTTGTTGTTGAGGGGAGTGGCAAAAAGGTCACAGGACACTGACCCCATTGACTGAAAATCTTCTCCAACACCTTGACAATGAGAAACCACTCATGAGGCATTAGAATGGACCTGCTTAGTTTGTCTGCAATCACACTAGTTTTCCCTGTTATGTGCATTGCTATTAGAAAGCAGAAGAAGACATCACCTATTGCCACACTCTCATATCTTGACATAGTGGGTTTCCCCGTTTGTTGATGTACCAGAGTACAGACAAATTGTCCATCTGAACAGCAATTATCCCAGATTGAACAGCGTCTTGAAGGGCATACAATGCTAGGGGGACTGCTCTCATTTCCAGGACACGGATATGTGTCTTGGCCTCTTCTGTGGGCCACATACCTTTGACCATACTTCCCAAGTAGTGCCCCACTCCCACTTCAGCTGGGAGGCATCCATGGTCACCACGGCTGTGGGTAAGGAAAGAATAAATGGACAGCCTTGAGAAACTTTGTCTTACTGAAGCCACCAAAGAAGATATTTTTTGGTATTTTTTTGCAAGACTGAGTGATCTTGACAGGGGAGGATAAAGGCTGCTGAAGAATAGACCACTGTACCAATAGAGTCCATTACAGAATCTGCATATGAAACCTTGCTAAAGGAACTAGGGTGATAGCTGCTGCCATGGACCCCAAGGCTTGTGAGATTAGTTGTGCTGGCAGAGGCATGTGTGAGATCACTTTTGTGACCTGGGGTCTGAGTGTCTGAATACATGTAGGTGGAAGAGAAGCTATCTGTATGACCATGTTTAGATGAGCACCTATGAACTCCAGATTCTGTATGGGAGTGAGTTTAGACTTGCTCCAATTGACTGTGATGCCTAGATGAAGACACAACTGGAGCAAGTAGTCCCTTACCTGTCGAAGTATATGCCTTTATGGAGTAATAAGGAGCTAGCCGTCAAGGTATGGAAACACTACTGGCAGTCTCAGGTGAGCTGCTACCACCACCGTGCATTTGGTTAACACCCTGTCGGTTGTGGTGAGGGCAAAGGGCAGTGCTCTGAACTGGCAATGACTGACTACCAGCTGGAAATGCAGATATCTTCCCGACTGCCACTTCACTTTGAAGTGATAGTATGCATCCTGAAGATCTATCCAGCACATCCAATCGTCTTATGCAGTAGAGGCAGAATGGACTGATCCATGACCATCGGGAACCTTGAATACTTCACACATTGGTTTAATCTGCTGAGACCTAGGATGAGTTTCAGCCCCCTGTCTTCTTTGGCACTAAGAAAAATCTTGAGTAGGTTCCGGATCCTGTCTGGTCTGGGGGGACCTTCTGTACAACCCTTTTTCTGAGCAGCTTTTTTATTTCTAATTCTACCATCTCCCTTTGACTGGGTGGAAAAACAGGGATTCTTTTCATTCTTGCAGGGGGAATTTGGGAACATAGTATGATATAACCTCTGGATGTAATTTTCTGCATCCAGGAATCTTTTGTGATGTATGCCCAGACTTTGTGATGCAGGAGTGCTGGTGGGGTTAATCCCTGAAGGAATCCCAGAAACCCTAGTTCTGTGGGGCCACCTCTGCTGAGGAGATAGCGTCTTCCATTACAGCTCTCCCCTGCCTCTGGAAGAGCTATCACTTCATGAGTCTTACAAAGGACCCTGGGATTTACAGAACCACATCTTTCAACCTGCTTGTTGATTCTGGGGAAAAAGGTCTTTAAGGGGTAGAAAAACATATTCCAATAGCAGAAAAGGTCCCTCCTTCCTGTTCACATCTTGACAGCATTTATTTTACTTTCAGGCCAAATAAGAAGCTTCATCAAGCACAGCATTGATGAATAAAGACTTGAAGGGCTACACAAATTCACATAGATGCATCCAGGCATGTCTCCTAATAGTTATGCCTGACCCTGCAACCCATGAGGCACCTTCTGCTACATGGGACATCAACCTCATGAGCATATTAGTTACACATTGAAGGGTGCCCAGTTGCAAACAGACTCTATTCTGGTCCTCCGCATACAGGGACCCAGAAAGAGATTTGGAGAGCTCATTAGTCAAATCACTTTGTAGTCTCATGAAATGTGCCAAGTAATTCAATGACAGCAGAGCAAAGGTCGCTGAAGCATAAACATGCTTACTGAATCTGATTCCCTGTTAGGGGGATGAATAGAAGAGTTTTGCTCTGCAAGCTCTTTTTTCATGGCTCAGCCACAACTATGGCATCAACTGAGACCCCCCCTTGTTCCAGTGTGTCCTGTCCTTGGGGGGGGCTAGAAATTTATCTGAACTCTTAAAGATGGGCTCCACAGTATCTGGTTCCTTCCATGCCTAGTGATAATTAGAAGTTATGTACTCACCATAACGTTCCATCTGAGTAGGTGTATTCATTTGTCTGCAACCTGTGGGTTATGGATCCGATATCGGATCCGAACCGGCATGGTTTTCCAGCTATGGATCCGAGCTCTCAGCTCCTCCCCTCACCCATAATGCCCTGCTCTCCCTACATGACCTCAGATCGAGTTTGCCAACAATAGAAATACCCTAAAAAGGGTAACACATAATATGCAGGAAACTGACAAGGCCAGGGGGATAGGAGGGCGGGATGGTTGCAGACAAATGAATACACCTACTCAGATGGAACGTTATGGTGAGTACATAACTTCTAAATCTGAAGTAGGAGATTCATTTGCCTGCAACCTGTGGGACAGAGTCCCCAGCTACCTGAATCTTGGGCGGCCATCATGGAAGGATATTCCGGAGCACCGTGGAGCCAAAGGATGCTCTACCTCTAGATGTAATATCCAACTTGTAGTGGGAGATAAAGGTATGAGATGAAGCCCAAGTGGCTGCTGAACAAATATCATCCAGAGGAATCCTAGCTTTAAAGGCCGCTGAAGTAGAAACTGACCGGGTTGAATGGGCATGTACTCCCTCCGGTGCGGGCCTTCCAGAAGCTTGATAAGCCAATAAGATGCACTGCGAAATCCAGCGTGATAAGGAGACTTTGGAAATTGGTTTACTCAAATTGAATTTAGCAAAGGAAATAAACAACTGGTCAGATTGCCTATGACCAGCTGTCCTGTTCAGGTAAAATCTAAGTTGCCTGTGAACATCTAAGGAATGTAGCTTGTATTCACCTTTGTTTTGGTACTTAGGAAAGAAAACAGGGAGGTTAATGGATTGATTAATATTTGCTTCAGAAGCTACCTTAGGAAGAAAGGACGGGTTGGTCCTGAGGTATACACGGTCCGGATGAAAGACCAAGTAGGGAGGCTTGACGGATAAGGCTTGAAGTTCTGAAACTCTCTTGGCCGAGGTAATGGCTACTAAAAAGGCCGTCTTGAAAGATAAAAATTTCAGATCTACCGTAGCCGCAGGTTCGAAAGGGGGAGCGGTCAAGGCCTGAAGGACCAGAGAAAGGTCCCAAGGAGGAACCACTTGCTTTACAGGGGGTCTGAGGAAAAAAGTACCTTTTAGGAAAATCTTACACAATTTGGCAGACATCAGTGGGCTGGAGTCTTGACCAATATGATAGTGAGAAATTGCCGCAAGTTGCACTTTGACCATGGAACTGCTGGCACCATCATTAAAAAGAGTGGTTAGAAAGTCAAGTACCAGAGGAAGGGGAACTGTGAAGGGGTCTAGACCTTGCCGCCCCAAATGGAGAATCGCTTCCACTTACTGCGTAAACTTTCCTGGTAGATGGTTTATGAGCCGCCACCAGGATGGCCTTAACTGGAGACGAAATACCGAGTCCTGATCAGGAGTGGAACTGGAGCAGCCAAGCAGTCAGCTTCAGGTTGTCCAGATTCGGGTTGATAGGTGGGATGGGTGAGATATCAGATCCGAATGGGATCTAGAATCCAAGGAGGATTCACTGAGTGAGACCTTAGGAAAGGGAACCAGATCTGTCGAGGCCAAAATGGGGCAATGAGAATCATTCTGCACCCCAACCGAGAGGCTTTCTGAAGAACTTGGAGCATCAGAGGCAAAGGGGGGTAAGCATAAAGAAGACCGGGTGGCCAAGCATGCACCAGAGCGTCTCTTGGGGTATCTCCGGGAGGAGGTATTAGAGCGAAAAAACTGTCGCACTTGGTGTTTGAGGGAGACACAAAAAGATCGCAACAAGGAGTTCCCCACCATGCGAAGATGCGTTTCGCTACCTGAGCATTGAGAGACCACTCGTAAGGGGAGAGAATGGTGCGACTGAGTTTGTACGCAAGGATGTTGGACCGACCCGGAATATGCGTTGCTATGAGAAAGCGGTTGGTGGAGATTGCCCATTCCCACACTCCCATGGCTTCTCGACAAAGAGGGTAAGACCTGGTTCCTCCCTGTTTGTTGATATACCAGACGACAGACATGTTGTCCGACTGAATCGCAATAGTTCCCAAGGAAAGAAAGGCCTGAAGTGCTTGTAACGCTAAGAGCACTGCTCTCATCTCTAGAACGTTGATATGCGGTAAGGTCTCTGAATCGTTCCACGTGCCTTGGACCGTCCGGCCTGCAAAATGCCCCCCCCACCCGAGGCGGGAGGCATCCGTGGTCACCGTGGCGAGAGGGGGAGAAGCACAAAAGGGGCGGCCTCCGTGGAGATCTGAAGAGTGGAGCCACCACAGGAGGGACCGCTTGCAAGCCTTGCTGATCGCAATGGGATGATGCATAGGAAGAGCAAGATACGACCACTGAACTAGGAGTGTCCATTGAAGGATGCGCATATTGAACATGGCGAGAGGAAGAAGAGCTATCGCTGCTGCCATGGACCCTAGAGCCCTCAGGACCAACTCCGCCGGAACTGAGCTGGAGTGGAGAATGGCCCGCACCTGGAGCTGCAGATTCTGAATTCTGTCCGCAGTAAGGAAGGCTCTTAACCGTCTTGTGTCTAACCTGGCACCTATAAAATCTATGAACTGCGTGGGTGCTAGGTTGGATTTTTCTGTATTTATTGTGATGCCCAGATGTGGAGCTAGATGGAGAAAGGAATCTCGCGCCAATAATAGTAGATGCCTTGTTGGAGCGGTGAGAAGCCAGTCGTCCAGGTTAAGGGAAGACCTGCACCCCCTGAAGCCTCAGGTGGGCCGCTACCACTGCTAATACCTTGGTGAACACCCTGGGGGCTGTGGTGAGACCAAAGGGAAGGACCCGGAATTGGTAGTGACTGGCTCCCAGCCGGAAGCGGAGAAACCTCCTGGAGCGCCTGTCCATTAGTATATGGTAGTACGCATCCTTGAGGTCTATGGAGCACATCCAGTGATTTTCTCCCAGAAGGGGGAGAATAGACTGCAACGTAACCATTCGGAACTTCTCCTTGGGAACTGCCAGGTTCAAGAGTGAAAGGTCTAAAATTGGTCTTAGATTCCCCCGTCTTTTTTGGCACTAAAAAGAACCTGGAGTAGAACCCTGATCCGATCTGGTCTGGGGGGACGGGCTGGATGGCTCTTTTCTTTAGCAGATGGCCAATTTCTGCCAAAGCGGCCTCCCACTGACCGGGTGGAACGTCGGGGAGGGACTTCAATTTTGGCATGTGGTGAAATGGTATACGGTATCCTCTGGATATGATTCGGAGGACCCAGCGGTCTGATGTTATGGACTCCCATGCCGCTAGGTGCTCCGAAAAACGTCCCTTGACTGCCTCCAGAGTGGAACAGCCAGGCAACCCTTCAGGGCTGCTGCGCGGGCCGTTCAGAGAAGGGTTCTCTGGACCCGAAGTTCCTGGGAGCCCCTCTGCCCCTGGGGTGGCGTCCTCCCTGTCCTCCTCTGCCACGGAAGGACTGGTTGTCCGGAGCGGGTTGGGATTGCTGCGACTTCCGGAACCACATCTTCTTCTGGCCCTTTTGGTTCCTAGAATAGGGCCTCTGGGGCACACAGAAGCGGATTCCGACGGCAGGCAGCATCTTCCCATCCTTTTCTCTCTGGGTCAAGGTATCACGAACAGTTTTGCCAAAAAGGGCAGAACCATCGAAGGGAGCGTTCGCAAAAGACGCCTTGAAGGGCTCCGTGAAATCGCAATGATGGAGCCAGGCCTGACGTCTAGTAACTAGGCCTGCCCCTGCGGCTCTAGAGGCACCTTCCGTAGCATGGGACAGTAACCGCATAGAGGTATTAGTCATGGACCTGAGAGTGGCCATACGGGTGGAGTGCAACAATTTGTCCTCCTCCGACATGGACTCTGGGGGGGATGCAGCGTATTCCTTAATAAGATCGCGCTGCATCCTAATCACATGTGCCAGGTAGTTCAGCGCCCTTACTGAAAAGGTCGCTGAACTAAACATCCGCTTCCCCAAGCGGTCCATCATCCGAGACTCCTTGCTCGGGGGATGGACTGAGGGACTTTCCTGAGCAAGTTCCCTCTTGGTGGCTGCCGCCGTCAACATGGCATCTACCGGAGGCCCCTTACTCCAATGGGCACGGTCAGCCGGGGGACTAAGTATACGGTCAGGCCTTTTTGGAGTTGGCTCCACGATGTCCGGTTCCTTCCACGCCCTGGTGGTAATCAGGTCCACCAGGGGGTCGGCAGGAGGGGACACCCAAGAGGTAGACGGGCCCGCTTCAAATGCCTCCAAGAACACGGACTCGTCCGAGGAAGACTTGGGGGCAGACCACCCCCCCCCTTATGCGAAGCATTTCCATGATGTCTCCAAAGGAGGCATCCTCGGGGGGTGATCTTGGGGAGCCTTCCTCTTCCTCCAAGTCCGTGTCTTCAGTGAGAGACTCGGGGGAGTCTATGTGCCTCCTCTTGCACATATGCTTGCGGGGGGCATCCTCCAGGGGCTGTCAGAGGACTCCTCGCAAACTGTGACCTGTTCCAAAGGAACAACTTGGGGCAAAGGAGCGGGCTGTCCCAATGGCCGGATGGTGGAAGCCTGGCCCAGTGCAGATGGAGCGCGGGACGGAGCCGAAGCAAGTGCCGGGGGTCCGGAAACCCTCAACAGGGCCCTCTCCACTACATCAAAAGCCGAGGGGGAGCCGACCTCGACCAAAGGATCCGATAATCGGCTTCCCCTAGGATCCGAAGAGTGGATCGGAGCCGGCACCGAAGCACTCGGATCCGAGGGGGCAGTGCGCTCCGACACGGACGGCGCCGAAGGAGCACTGATCCCCCCGGATCCAAAGCTCGGATCCAGGCTCTGAGAGGTCAGATCCGAAGCACTCGAGGGCAGGGTCGGATCCGAAGTACCGAGTACTATCAGCGCCGACCCACCCCCGGCTCGGCTGCTCGGCTCCAACTGCTCCAACCCGGTAGCGGGTCGGAGAAGGAGCTATAGGTTTAAAGAAAGGGGTCGAGCTCCCCCCCCAGAGGGGGGGGAGGCAAGAGCACTCCCATCTGCATCTGGGCCTGGATGAACCTTCTCATCATCCGGTCCAGATCAGCATCAGACAAACTGTAAGTAGATCTCGATGAGGCTACCGAGGTAGGCCTTGAGTGCCTCCTGGATAGCCTCGACGGAGATCGGGTCTCCTCCTCCTCAGGTCCCGGTGAAAAGCACACAGGAGACCGGAGCCGAGGAGGGGGAGAACCAGCAGACAAGGAGGCCGGAGGAGAAGCCCGCTTGGCAGGCGGGGCCGAAACAGAGGTCTCGGCCCACCGCTTATGGTGCTTCTCCCTCCGGTCCTTCTTTCTAGCTTCCCTCTCCTCCAAACTACTACAGGGAGGTTGAGTCCCAGGAGGAGGAGGGGGAGCCGGAGAGGAGGGAACCATATACACGGTACCCCCCGAAGGAGCGGTGGCCGGAGCCGAGTCCGTGGGCAAAAGTCCCGCCAGGACCAGCTTCGACCTCCGCTCCTTCAATGCCCTCGGGTTGAACCCTGCACAAATGGAACATCCAGAAGTGAGGTGTTCAACCCCAAGGCATCGAACGCACCGAGTGTGGCCATCAGCAGGGGAAAGCTTATGGCCACACTTGGAGCACTTCGAAAAAATAGCCTTAGGTTGTTCAGACATCCTAAGAACACTAGCTTTACTTAAACTAATCTAAAAAAGTAAAAGCAAACTAGGCACACAAACACAGGCCCAAACACACACTACGCACCAGCGAGGGGAGGGAAACTAAAAGTTATAAAGGTTAATAAAACTAAACCACTTTAGCTACAAAAAGGGAAACCTAAACTTTCACACAAAACTGTCGAAAAAACTTTAAATTTAGCACTAGAAATAGCTGAATAAAACACTTAGCTGTAGAGCTCTAAGAAACCAATCTGGTCACCAGCGCGGCAAACTAGATCTGGGGTCATGTAGGGAGAGCAGGGCATTATGGGTGAGGGGAGGAGCTGAGAGCTCGGATCCATAGCTGGAAAACCATGCCGGTTCGGATCCGATATCGGATCCATAACCCACAGGTTGCAGACAAATGAATCTCCTACTTCAGATACAAGGTTTACAAGTTCATCAGCTGGGGGGGGTAACCCAAGACATAGCCAAGCCACTTGAAAGCCTCCAGGACCTCTTGGGAAGGGGTATCAAAAGACCAACAACCTTTTTGTTTAAGGATTTCAGGAATGTCTCCAAAGGAGACGTCTTCAAGTGGAGATCTGAGGGACCCTTCCCATTCATCGAAATCAGTGTCCTCCATGAGATATTCTGGCAGGGAATCTAAGTGCCTCCTTTTACACATTCGCGTCTGAGGGACTTCATCAGTGTGATGGCCTGGAAAGGTATCAGAAGTGTTAGGAGAGTCCTGAGGGACTGACTGGAGACTTTAACGGGACGGTTGTCCCTGTGAAATGGAAGATCAAGGCTCAGAGCAAAGACCAAAAGCTGGTAGAGTTATCCGATCTGAAGGGGGCAGGGATGTCCTTTCTCTAAGTAAAGAGAAAGCCCTCTCCACAATCTTGAAGGCAGACTGCCATGGTGAGACTGAAGCTGGAGGTAACAGAGCTGACATTTCCTGTACTGCCAGCCCCTGAAACCCTGTAAGCAATCCACCTGAGGATGGAGTCAGACCAGAGCAAAAGCTCAGAGGGGCAGGGACGATGTGATAACTTCTGAGTTGATTCTGGTCTTCTGGATCTGGCACTGATACTTCTGCTCCAAGGGTCCTCTGGCTCAGAAAGACTCAGAGCCTGCTGGCTCAGTTAAGGAGCAAAAACTGAAGAACGAACTGTGTTCAGATCCAATGTGGATACCCAGAGGGATGTGGGATTTGCAGGTTCAGAAACAGCAAGTCAGATCAGAGAAAGAGAAACTAAAGGAGGACTAATCATAGCAGGTTCATAGATCTCATGGGAGAAGGAGCCAAAATTACCACAATCTGAACCTGAGCTCTGAGGAATTTCCCCATCATCCAATCCACTTCAGCCTCAGACAAACTCCTGGAAGACCAGAGAGAGCAGCTAGTGGATGGTGGCCTTGACTGCTTACGAGGAGACTCCTAGAAAAATTGAGAAGCGAGCCAAGAAGGTATCAGATCCAATAAATGAAGGGGTGATTGTATCAGAGGCGATTTTGGTTTTGGAGCAGAAGGATCCAAAGTTGTCGCATCAAACGTTTGACATCTTGGAAGGTGGTCCTGAGGAAGGAATTGAAGACACTGTAGGATCCAGAGATCACTTTCTAGACTTTTTGTCCTTGGGAGCCAAATCAGCCTTTCCTTTGTCAGATTTTTTTGAGGAGGTTTGAGCCCCAGCTGGAGTAGAGGAAAAAGACCCTTCAAAACAAGTTTGCTATGTCTATCCATGAGTGCCCTGGAGTTGATAGAGGCACAAATCGAACAATCTGCATCCAAATGAGCAATGTCCAAACAAGAGATGCATTCCCTGTGGGCATCTAAATTAGGTATTTTGTGCCCACAGGAGATGCATTTTTTGAAGCCAGTTGGTTTATCAGCCATCCTAGTGAAATGTCTAAAAGAGAAAGCCCAAAAAGAAATACTACAATTACAGAAAAAGAAATTATGTACAACACACTTTTTTTTTGTTTTTGCCTCTTTTGATTTCCCCATTTGCTGCCATTACCACTGTCTTATCTGTACTCAGATTTATTCCATGTGCCTTTAGTTTTGCATTCCATTCCCCTATCATTTGCTGAAGTTGTTGCTCACAGTCTGCCTGTAATGCCACGCCATCTGTATACAGCAACTTTGTTGATCGGTCTCCTCTGACCTGTTTGCTAATATTGTCCATCACCATTATGAACAGTACTGGAAATGCCTCGGTGAGACCAAACACTGTTTGTACTTGAGTCATTGGATCCTTAACATAGCTTGCACTAAATGTACCAATATTTCTGAAATTTCGAACAACAGGACTGCCCAAATCAGTTTTCTTACTGAATAAGCCTTTACTGTATCTTGAAAAGTTTTACCTGAAAAATCATAACAGAAGGCAACACAGTTAGTAGTCAAGCTGAAAATGTTTGCCCTCTGCCAAATACATACGTACATATGTTTTTTTTTTTTTTTTATTTACTTCTTCACTGAGGTTCTGACAGTTAGCACAGAGGGACTAAGACCCTGACTTCTTAATCAACTGCTTCTTCTGCCAAAGGTACAGGTTTCAAATCTTCCACTTTCATCTGTCTACTGTATGACACTGAGCAGGTTACTTGACAGACAGTGCTTTGAAGCAATTGGGAATTTGGGTTGTGTGGTAATAGTCTTCTAGACTGCATGCTTAGTAATCACTAGTACATTTAATTTGCTTAGATCCAAAAAGAATTGCTGGTCCCCGGTTTTCTTTGGCACTAAAAAGAAGCAAGAGTAAATTCTGAATCCTCACTGTTTAGTCGGGACCTCTTGAATGACTCTTTTTTGCAGTCGGTTTAGAATTTCTACTACTGCGAACTCCCTCTGACCGGGTGGGACATTGGGGAGTCTCTTTGGCCTCTCTGGAGGAGGAAGGAAAAAGGGAATAAAATAACCTCTGGATATTATCCTTAGCACCCACTTGTTTTGCGTTATATTGGTCCAGGCAGTAGGGTGCAGAGAAAAGCGATCCCCGACTGCCTCCAGAAATGAGCAGTTGGGTAGCACTTCAGGAGTGTTGATAGGGTCTATCAGAGAAAGGTTCCCTGAAGTCCTGATTCTTTGGACCCCCTCTGCCCCTAAGGCAGCATCTCCCATTGAAACTTTCTCTAGAGGAAGGATCCCCACATTGATTTTGAGAAGACCCCTGAGATTTTCAGAAGCAGGTTTTCTTTCCACTGTGCTTGTTTCTAGAAAACATGCACTGAGGAGTTAAGAACCTCACCCCAATGGCAGATAAGGTCTTCCCTTATTGCTCACTATGGGTTAAGGTCTCTTTGACGGATGGACTGGGATCATTTGATCTATCAAATGAGGCTTTGACAAAGGAAACTTTAAAAGGTTCTGTGAAATCACATAGTCTCATCTAGGCATGTCTCAAAATAGCAATGCCTGAGCTGACTGCCCATGAGGCGCCATCCATGGAATGGGAAATTAGCCTCATGGAAGAACTGGACAAAGACAAAAGAGTTGTCAGTCGGGGGGGAGGGGACCTTCTTGAAGTCCTCCACTGACAAGATCTCTGCCAGAGAGACTGACAGTTCCATCACCAGTTCCCAGTTCCCTCTGCAATTGAGTAGAGTGTGCCAGGTAGTTTAACGCTCTCAGAGAGAAAGTGGACAAGGGATAAACGTGCTTATCAAACCTGTCCATCGCTCTGGACTCCCTGTTCGGCAGATGGACAGTGGAGCTCTGTTTGACTAGCTCCTTTCTGGTAGCTGCTACCACAAACATGGCATCCACTGGAATTTCCTTTGTCCAGTTTGGTCTGTCCTTTGGGGGAGATACAGATTTGTCCGGGCACTTGGGAATCAGTTTGATAGAGTCTGGTTCCTCCCAGGCCTGGCTGGACACCAAAGCCATGAGCTCGTCCTCTGGGGGAACCACCCAGGACGTAGATGGGCCTGTCCCAAAAGCCTCCAAAAAACACAGACTCCTCCAAGGATGGTGGTTGGGCTGACCAACCAGCTCTTTACCTCAAAATCTTTAAAATGTCTCCAAAGGAGACGTCTTCCAGTGGTGATATGAGGAATCCTTCGCCTTCATCATAGTCCATGTCCTCGGTGACAGATTCCAAGGGGGAGTTAATATGCCTCCTTTTACACATCCTCTTATGAGGGATCTTCTCTGTGGGATGTTTGGGGAGGTCTTGGAAGAGGAGGGGATTCCCTCTGGTGGAAGTGTTTAGAGGCTAGTCTGGATGGGCCAACTCTGGACAGGTATGGCAGGGTGAAGTCTCTGATCCAAGGGAAGTCGATGTGAGGGGTCACAGCTCAAAGAGACCAGATCCCTATGGCTAGAAAAGGCCCCTTCTACAACCTGGAACTCCAAGGTGCCTGATGAATCCCTCCCTAGTTCCACGAGAGTTGAAACTACTGAAGAAGAGAAGGCCGGGATCCCCGAGCCCTGGATTCCAGTTAGAATAGGACCTGAACTATCCAGTGTCAAAGAGCCAAGGGGAAGAGATGGCTCAGACATAGTTGAAGCCAAACCCCTCCCTCCGATCAGATGGGGACATCCTAGATCAGAGACCCACTGTGATCCGAAGACAACAGAGACAAGGAAGTCAAGGCAATGGTCGGAGTGGAGGAAGGAAAGCTCCTCACACTTAACTCTGGATCTCTTGGTTGGCTATGATCCTGAGACTCTGATACCAAGGGAAGGATCAGAGAAGGAGATTGAGCTTGGAAGGAAACACTCACAGAATCCAGAGGGGATGGTGCAGAGAAGACCCCCAGCTGGATCTGAGTCTTGAGAATCTTCCTAATCATCCTGTCCACATCGGCCTCCAAAAGGCTTCCAGAAGACCTGGATGAAACCAATGATGGAGGCCTGGTGTGCCTAGCAGGAATCTGCTGTAGCCCAAAGAAAGAGGCTGACTCAACGCCCAGCACCAGAGTGGGACTGCTAGCTGTAGGATCCGTAGACCTAGGATCCAAGATGGCAGGAGCAGCTTCCAGAGAACTTGAAATTAAGTAAGAACCAGATGGATCGAAGAGTGCTTTGGATCCGCCAGAGCAGACGTGGGCCTGGGATCCAAACTTGTCAGATCCGAAGGCCTCAGAACCTTGGAGGGTGGCTCTGAAGATGCCTTTGAGGACTTATGAGGGTGCTTCTTGGAGTCAGAGGACCCTGACACATTCTCTAAGGGGATTTGAGCCCCAGGAGAGGAACTAGAAGCAGGCAAAATGCCGTTTAAAATCAACTTATTTCTGAGGTCAGCTACAGCCCTAGGAATGAAGCTCTCACAAACAGAGCAGGCCGACTGCAGATGCTCCGGATCCAGACAATAATCACACAAGGAATGGGCATCAGAATGCGGGAAAGTACAACCGCAATCTGAGCACCTTTTAAAGCCGGAGGATTTCATAGTATCAGTATCACACAAAACCACAAGATAAGACAGCACAGCAAGAAAAAACAACTGCCAATCCATAAGAAGCCAAACACCAATGGCATAAAACAAATAACTACTTGACTAACTAAATATCAAACTAAACTACTACTTTTTTATTTATATTTTTGTTATGGCAACAAGAGAAAGAAAGGGAAAAAACAACTGACTAATGGCTACCACTAGAAATTGCAGCAAAGGCAAGAAACAAACTGCTGTTCAAAGAGAAAGGTAGGATACACACCCACACAATAGCGGAAGGGGAGGAAATACAAGGTAGAATAATATAGAATAAAAAAAGTACTTATCTAAGAAAAATACCAATATTTCTATGAAAACTTGCTCGAGATGCAGCGACCAAATCTGACACTGCTGGCAGTGAATGAAGTCTGAGGAAGCGAATGAAGTCTGAGGAAGTTAGTTAGGGGACGGTGCACTGTGGGAAGTTGGAGGAGCTCAAGACATGGATCCTAGTCTGAAGAAATGCAGCCGAGTCGGATCTGTAACCCATTCATGATAAGGAATGAAAGAAACAACATCAGATCATATTAATTTGTTTGTCCTGGACACATTCCCCTCTTTCTTCTTCCTCCTTGGATGGGTATACCCATCTTCCCCTGCCAGCACCTCAGACACCCAAGCTGGTAACCAAACCCAGGTCACTTGGCCACAGTCAGGACTTTATCCCTCTAAGCCCTGCACTGGCTAATTTGAATATTTTCAAAGTTCAAAAGTATATTGTTTTTCTCAAGTTCATAGACTTGTTAACCATGATACAATATTAAATGCCGTTAGAGTTAGATAAAATCATGTCTACATTAGAACTTTTTATTTTGTGCTCAAGACTGAATATAAAAATACAACTTAACAGTATATGATGAAGCTAGCCATTGTGTTTACTTAAACACATTTGATGAAATTAACCAGTGATTTTTATATAAAAATTTTATTTATTTATCATATTGGTAATATAAACTTATATTTTAACAAAAATGAAAAGACACCTGATCACAATAACACATTCCCATTGTCATATATATGCATTTTTCATACAGTTTCCATCATAGCTCTATTCTTTTATTATTGTGCATCAGAACATACTGAAACTTTCCATTTCAACCAAACTACTTATTTTTATCATCTATTTGAGCATTAGTTTACATATACTTCTCCCAAGTGCACCATTTAATCTTATGAAAATTACTTCATCTTTTAATGATCCCAAATATATAATTTACGTGATATTTCTTGCTCTTTGCACTCTACTGTTCCCAGCTGTAATTTTTGCTTATCTTCTCATTTTATTGGAAAATTGTGCAATCTTAACTATTAAATCATGGACACATTTCAATTCTTCCTTAAAATAATTCCTTTCCTTAATCATGATTTTGTTCAGGCCATTACTGGATCAAACTAGTGGGAAAAATACTCTTAAAATGCAATACAGAGCATTTAGAACCCTGTGATTTCTGGGGTCATAGTGGCCCCTACACCACCAGTTTAATTAATTTGTTTCTCCAACAGTTATTTACAGTACACTTTTGGTAACACTCACTGTGATGTCATATGTTTGGCCATACTCCTGTATCCTACTTCGGAGTTGTGAAAAGGTGACAACCTTAGTGGTAACTGCATAGCCTCTGTGTCCAGAGACAGCAAATGCTCTGGTTCTATTTCACATTCCAAATACATGCTAGTGCATGCACATGTGTGTGTCTGCATGTTCATCCAGTGACAGACTGGTGTCCTGTCAGTGATTACGCTCAGTGAGTACCAGGATATGCTCCATCGATACCACAACTCTAAAATAAAGAAAGTGGGTATTACAAAATCAATAAAAAGTTATCCTTCCATATTTATTATTTCCTGCCACCTACTCATCTTACTTATCTAGTTAGCGCTACAAAGGATTACAATTATTTTTTTCATACATACATTAATACAATATCTACATCAGGCAGTTTTTTTTTTGGGGGGGGGTGACAAAGACTCGTTTCCTTAAAAGCAGCAAAGTTTTTGATGAGCAAGGCTGCAAATGTTTTCACATTTTTAAGCAAGTCAAAACTAGAGCTCAGAGAATTAATATAACAGCAAGACTATAATTTGAGGAAATTTGAAAATACACAAGAGATAGCTCTTTGGAAACATCCTGTGAAAATTGATAGCACACTGGGTATTTTATTTTTGGAGCTCAAATAAAAACTTTTTTCTTTTTTAAATTTCATGAGGAACAATGTCAGCTTGTATTTATACTGGTGTAGCATTCAAGACACCAGAGTATTACTGGCACTGACCGTAGAAATTGTTCATATACCAAAATTCAAGTTCACTAAACCAAATAATAATTTTTATTTATTTAATTATCTAGTAACTCCTGTGATCCTATGTACATTATGGATCTGCCCAACTTCTAAAATGTTTACAAACAGAAGTACAAAACAACTTTAGTCACTTACCAAAGCTGAATCCTTATCAGGCAACAAGCCAGACATTTTACAGAACATAATGGCACGGTGTGTACGTTTTGCAACGTGAACAGCAATTGTATGTTGTGCAGATGCAGCAATATCTGCAGCACATGATAAAATCTGTCCATTCTGAATACCTGAAAAGATATAACACCTGATTAATACCAAAACATAACTCAAAATAAAAATAAAAGTTCATATTTACCATAATGCCAAACCTGTAGAAGGAGGTCCATCCTCCAACACTGCAAGCATTATTACCATTCAGCAAGCAAAACATTCCAAATCTGTCAAACACTCTTCACAACCCATCTAGAACTGCAATGACAAACTTCTCCAGTCAGACCTCTGATAAGACAGGCAACAGAAATTTAGAACAGAAAGGAGAAAGAGACACATGAGACAAATATGACAGAGGTGGGGGAGGTAGGTGGGTATAATAGGGAGGATGGACCTGCCTGGTAAGTACATTCACTTTCCTATCTGAGAGAAAGAGGTTCATTCCCCATGACACAGCAGGAGACTGCCCCATGCAAATCCCGCTGGACAATTCTCACTATAAGAACATACCCTTAATAATAGATACCCCACAGAAGGACAAAGATCTGGATATCACATCCAGATTACAGTACCTTGCAAAAGTGTTTGAAGCAGACTAAACAGTTGTAAGTATGAATATAATCTAGGTTGTGTTTTTGGCAACTGCTACTTGCTGAACGAGCCTTTGGTACTGTAGCCATAGGTTTACTATAGTTACTATGGCAAAGCCACATACTGATAGAAAAAACATTTTGCAAAGCTGAGTTTAGAAAGTTTTTGTCCACTCTTCCCCTTGGAAAAGGAGACAAATAACTGTCTCTCTGTTTGAAGTCTTCTCCTCTCAGCATAGGATCTCGGTAGACAGTGCTCATCCATACTATGGAGGAAAAATTCTCCTTAATTAGTATATTCTTGCAAGAGGCCAGGAAGATGAATGTACTATTTAAGGTTATATAACAGCATGATGGTTGTCATCAGCAAAATGCACTAGACAGACACATTTCTGAGTATTAATGACAATAAGATACATAATCCTAAGTATACCTGCTTGTAATTTTGAGGAAAATACCTGTTTTAGCATAGCATGACGAAACATGAAGTGAGGGTAGCATTACCCCTTTAAGGGGTAATAAATGGCACAGTACTGAGGGAGGCCATAGATGTAAACCTATATGCATTTAAGGTGAAGAGAAACAGAGAGTAGACAACATTTTGAAGAAATGTACAAAGCAGTCTGGAGAAAGACTGTGTGAAGGAGTGAAAGGCTTCAGGGTCCAGTCTGAGGCACAGGCAACCAGTAAGCCTGGAGTACCAGTGAACGACATGGCAACAAACTTTGCTTATGTTTTGGAGCAGAAACTGTTTGAGACTTCTATAATCAGTTTGTAATATGGCAGCAGAAGGAAGGCTTCCCACTTTATTGAGGCCACACCAAATGTTTTATTTGTTGATGAAGTCAGCCTGAAGTTTATGTTTCCACAATAGAGGGGTCTGCTTTTTAATGCAGAATTCTTAGGTGTATGCTGTTTAAATTCCACACTGGTGGATGCAGTGGGCAATAGGGTTACCACCTGTCCCTCTTTGCGAGGGACAGTCCCACTTTTGGCAGTTGTGTCCTGTGAAAAAAACTAAAAAATGGCAAATGTCCTGAGATTTTAAGACAAAATATATTTCTTAAGTTTTCCTTAATAGTTACATAAAACAGTTATTTTGTATCTGAAACCAATAAACATTATATAAAAAAGCATAAGCAGCACAAATGCTACAAAAATATTATTTTGGCAAAAAAGTGAAGTTCTGTCCTTTGCACTAGCTGTGGGTATGTTTTGTCCCGCAAAATCTCACATTTCTACAAACAATGTCCCACTTTGGGCATTTGAAAAAGTGGCAACCCTAGTGGGCAATTAAAACTTCAAACATGCAATTACCTGAAGTTATAACTAAATCTGTCATTGCTCAACATATCATTAAATTCCCCATAACAAGCTAGATGTTTCTCCCCTCCCTCCTTTCTGTTGTGATTTTTGGTGTTGTCACAAATATACCTTGGTTGACCACAAGTTTGGAATGGTGTGCAAAAGATTTTCCACTGTAAAGTGCCAACATTTTTTGGGCTAGAGGTCCTGGGAGAGAAGCTAACAGAAACAAAATGACTATTAAGGAACAACTGTTGTACACACTACCTGCAACTGCTGAAGGTACAGGAAAATCAATGGCTCAACCCCGAGCTGTGCTTCCACTCAAGTCCCTCTCCGAAGAATACTCGGAAGCAGATCTCATCAGTTTGGCATGTACTGCCAAGTAAGAAGGATGGGGTCAGTCAAACGGGCTCAACATACCTGAAATCCCCACTATGCCCACAAAGATGTGTTAAACTAGGAATGCAATGACTTTGATAAAGTAAAATAAAAAGATGCTTAACTGCCACAACAGGAGACAGTCGAAAATCACGCTCTTAGTTTGTGTTTCTGGAATTTCAGAAAAAATAAAATGGGAACAGAACAACCTTCCAAACTGAAGCACATTGTAAAGCTGTGGGTAAGAGCCTCAGCCTCATAACAGTAAGGAGATTATACTGTTTTTGAAAGGTTTAAGCAAGATTTGCAAGCAATCATTAAAAGAATGGTGTGATGGTCAAACACAGACGATACCAAAAACATTGTTAACTTAAAAAGATAGTATACTCTGCAATGAAAATTGTATATAAATGTGTCATTTAAAAATATTAAGAAAATTGTGGCTAAATCTAAAGGGGCTTTATCCACACATTTTATGTTTTAAAAATGGGAACAGAAGTCATATTCCAAAATATGTAATTCTCATGTCAAGCCTGATAATAACATGCAAACATTAAACAGCACGTAATTAGTGAGGAAGACATGGAATGTGACAACTTTTGCTATACTAGCCAAACCAGCAATTGTTGTGCCATACTAGCAGATAATGAGCTACAAGGGTTGTTGAATTCTGGCACTATGATTATATTTAACGGTCGGTTAGTACATTTGTAGACAGAAGGTCCACTCTCAAAAAATTGAAGAGGTTGTATGCATACATGGAATGAAGCATGACCTCATCTATCAGGTACAGATTAAGAAATAATTTGGAAAAACACTGAATCCTGTAGATGTAGCTAGCTGGCTTACATCTTATTTAGCTAAACAGTTTTATATACAACTGGAATTGCATTTGATACTGCTGAGGCTACTACTGTCTATGTCACTCTTGTTAGCTTAAATTATGTACGTTATGTTTCTCTTCTGCTGTGCATTATTTTAGATCTTTTTTTCCATTGTTTTGTCTCTGCTTTGCATTACAGCCTGGGTAGTGATTGGAAAGGGTCTAATACCAGCCATCTCCTCTAGATAGGAAACATGCAAACAAACAATAACTGAATATACAGTTCTGTACCTTACCCATGACATAACTGGAAAGGACTTCCCATGTTTTGTAGAGCTACAGAGGGAATAGGAAGGTGGGAACAATCTTGAGCAACTCTCCCCAATTTAAAGGAACTATACTAACCCAACCACCCTCATACCTTCAATCCTACAGGATATAAAGGGAAGGACTACCCAAACCTTTAAAGTGTGCACAAGTCAGAAGGTAATAAGTGACCAGGGACAAAGACAGAAGGCCCTGTGTACCAAGACATATGGATGCGCATGCAGGTGGAGGACCCCTTAGTCACTTTAGAGCAGCCCACAGAGCACAGTATCTGTGTGGAGATTCTAGAAGCCCCAGGAAGAGATATAGATGTAAAACTTAAGAAAACTATAGAATGGCATGACTACTAAGGGAACATCAATAAGAAAAAGGAAGGGGATCTACAGAAAGAAGAGAGATCCTGCAGGCAAAGGATTCAAGGGAAGGTCACACTGACCACTGGTGTGCTGCCCCTTCTAGGAAAGGAATGGGATACTGAAATCTAAATGTTTACTTTGGTGGGGAAAAGGCAGAGCCCTCTACATCAAGAGGGCCCAAAGAGAAGAAGATCCTGATCTAGACAAACTGTAAGCCAGATGAATTTTAAGAAGGTAGAAAGGCAGGATAAGACCCGGGACTGAGCCAAAGAGACTATAGCCAGAGTGGTAGGGAAAGAACCTACCACAGACATCTCTACATGTTACCTTTATTTTGAACAGAATGCCCTGCTGTTCAAAATAAAGGTAACAGAAAGGAAACAATATAGCATCTAATGATGCAAAAAACATTCAGGAACTTGGTAATGAAATGGGCACATAGACATTTATAAGGTGGTAATCTGAGTGAAAATAAAACCAAAGATAGGGCTGTGGCAAGGTTCTACTAGCTGGGTGTTCTAAAAGAAAATGAGAACTTTTGCACATGTCTAGAATGACAAAAAACAGCCCCAAAAATTGGTTTCAGCAACCAAGGCCCATAACAGACACTCCTTTTTAAAAGGATTGCCATGGATATTATTGGACCCTTTATAAGCTCCACTAACAGATTCTAGCACATATTGGTGATTTTAGGCTATAAGTTCCTACAGACTACTCTACTTAGACATATGGTATCACTTCCCATATCTAGTGAATAGTGCAACAGTGATCAATAAAGGGCATCCCTATGACACAAATCTGGGTTGACATATGAGTAATCATGAACATGTTAAGTGCAGGCAAACTTAATGCTCCTTAATCAGTCTTTTACTTTCTAGAGACACTGCGCAATGGTCAAGATAGTGCTGTCTTTGGCCATGTTTTTCACAGGTTAGAATGAGTACAGATGGCTGAATTACATTAAGCTGAGCAAAGTAACAAGAACACAATTCTTACACATTGTACTCCAATCATTTCTATGCAAAGTACACAATACAGCACCCAAGAAGATTATCTGTTAGCTCTCCCAGTATTACTTAGGTAGCAACAAGAACTTAGTACTGCTGCATCACTATCAGAACAGCAAAGCAAAGCAAAAAGTAAACAACCCTAGCACATTATATCTAAATCAGTCAGAGCAATATCTACAGCCACGCATCACAGAAAATCACCTGTTATCCCTTCCAGAATTACTTATGCAGTTAAGAGTACCCATGTGAAAAAAAATATGTCTTATCATCATTAATTCAGCAGGCTATTTTCACATGTCACCTACCTCACTGTAAACTTGGACCCTTCCAGTTTATACACCCTTTACTTGTGGACATTTTTAGTGCTACTATCTCTTCCTGCTCACGTATCATTTACTACACACAGCAACACTAGCAAACTTTTATGGAATTCCACACATGCTCTCTGGCTGTTAATAGGAACTTAAAGAATTCTGCAGTCAATATTACATAGTATGAGATAACACAGCAAATAATGAAATAAAGAGATCTCATCTTCCTCAATCAAGCTCAGAGCATGCCCTCATCCATTCACTCCTCCTGACTTTATCTGGTGAGCTACCTCCTTATTCTATGGCAGGGCTATTCTAGAAAAGAAAGTTATGCACTTTTCATTGTCATTATCCATACACTTCCATAGTGATGGACTGGTCACTGCAAGAGGCACCATAAGAGCAAGATCTCTCAAGAGCTTGAGTCCTCCCCTAACTCCCGCAATGCCCCATATCTTCTTCTTCAGGCTGAGCATGTCATATATAGTAAACATGTCTTAAACAGGCTAGCTGAATCTTATCAAAAACAAGAATGCTTACCTTACCAAGGCCTCGTGAGAGGTCCACGGGGGTCTGTCAAAAAAGAGAGAAGTGACAAATCTGGAAAGGGAAAGGAGGAGGGGGTTTTGGAAGATCTGAAGTAATGGACAGAATCCCAGTTAAACATCTTGGATGGCATCATGACAAAATACCATAGAGTATAGTGGTGCAGAAAGAAGACCTGGGCCTGGTGACCACATCAAGCTTATACTGTTTGACAAAGGTATGCAGTGAAAAAACCCATGTCAAAGCACAGCAAGTATCATCCATTAACAAATACCTAAAGAAAGCAGACAAAGTGGCTATTCATCTGGTACAGTGAGCTCTAGGTCTGTATGGAAGACGCTTATTACTGCAAGAATAGCAGAAGGAAATATAGTCTACCAAACACCTGGACAGTGTTGCTCTCAAGATTTTATGTTGCACTGCTTGGGGTACAACGGAAGCATCATTTCTCGAGTCTTTGGTTCAAAGATTTATAGATAAGTGTTAGGCTAGCTGCTCTCATAGGTCAATTTAACCCTAACCAAATTTCCCTCAGAAGTAAGTATCAAACCCTTGGTTCAGCAATATCCATATTTATGAGAACATGACAAAATGAAGTATTTAAGAGTAAAGATTAAGATGTATTCTGGTATGGCAGCTAAGGATATGTGTGAAGAAACAAAACAAAAGATAATACAAAAACTGAGACATTGGAAGATCTGTTATATGGATATAGATGCAATAGTTAAAATTATTTATTCCCTTTAGTTTTATACACAGGTCAGGCATACTTTATCAACCAGGGGAGAAGTTGTGGATGCAATTAATAAAGAGCTGAAGGATTTTATCTGGGAGGGAAAGACTGCAACAGTCAAGTGGAATATGTTGATTTTTCCAATAGAGCAAGGCAGTTTGGGATTACCCGATTTGAAGGGAATATTTCAGAGCTACACATTCAAGGCTCCTATACATAACACAAAAAGAAACCTATAATTGAAAGTGAAAAGGGATGATGATGAAACGGGGGGGGGGGGCTCAAGACTGGGATTTTACATGTAGATCGTTGGGGAGAATAAAAATAACCATACAGAATATTATATTCATAAAGTAGCAGAAAGTTTTCTAAGAACTAAGCCAACACTGGAATGGAGAAAGGAGATTCAGACTATAAGGATGACTGCAATTCTGGATGCAGACAATAAGCAAGAGGGGGCTGGAATTTATTGGGGAAAACCAGCAAAAGAAGCAGGGTACTGACAGAGGGAAAGGTAATAAAATTGAAGAGGCCAAGAATTTATTTGGACTGCAGGCTAAAGACTGCCTTTCCTAGCATGGACTGATATCAGAGTACAGGCAAAGAGAAAGAAACAGGGGGATCCTAAGTGAAAGACCAGCACTGGCAGAGTTTTTTTTTTTATTAGAATCTAGAACGGAAGCTGCTGTTAAAAATGGAATAATTAGTAGAACATATAAAATATTGCACAATAACTATAAGAATCGATCAGAGGAGTTTAGAAAAGATTGGGAAGAGAAACTGGCTAAACAATTCACAAAGAAACAATGGGGGATATATGTAGGTCTCCCAAATATGCAACAAAGTCTAGAATATTTAGGATCTTTGCTTGGAGGTGTTTACATAAGTAGATATTTTTGTACCCTAAGTAGACTCCAAAGAGTTTTTCCTCAGGCAGAAAGCAAATGTTGAAGGTGTGATGTAGAAGGAAGAAGCGATTGGGAACATATTTTCTGGGAGTGTAATGTGTTGGCAGAGTTTATAAATTCCTTGCAGACTACTCTGTCAGAGATACTGGGTGAGCAAATTTGTGTAACTAAGGAAATGATTTGTTGAGCTATGATATAGAATTAGAATTGCCTAGACATAGTAAGGCCTTACTGAGTCTAATTATGGTGTTGCCTCGAAAGCAGTTACTAGAAAATGGAAATCAAAGACTAAACCAACTGTACTAGAAGTAGTGAATATAGTATCAGAGATAAAACAACTGGATTTGGGATCTTTTACATAGAAAAAAATGGGAATTGGGACAATACATGCCGACTCGGAACAAGGTTTAAAAGAAGGCAGGATTTGAATGAGCTATGTAATGTTTGACTGACAATGACTGGATAGATTATAAATCATGTATAATGTTTGCAACTAAAATTATATCAATATGGTTTGTGATTTATAATGTTTGCAACTAAAATTATATCAATATGGTTTGATTTAATTTCTATAAATTTATGACTGCCTATGTCATAAGTGATAATTTAACTCATTAACCCCGAGTACCTTCTCATGGTGCCTCTGTGCTTACATCCGAGCTCGCCATGGGAAGATACGAATTGTAAGCTGTTACCCCCCCCCCCCCCGAGTACCTTCCACAAGCGCGAGAAACTGTAGTGCAGAACTGCAGTTGAGCTTAATGCAAAACACAGTGAAATCATAACTGAACTTATTTACCTTATATAGCTACGATTCAGTGTGTTTTTACATTAAGGTCACATTCAATTTTTACTCAAAAATCCAGTTAAAAAGGTTATTGATAAAGCAAGTGGTGGCAGCCAGTCGGAGCCTTGCAATCCAAGCCACCACTTGCATGACACATCCACCCCCAACCTAAATTTCTTTGGTTTTCCCCAAACAAATAGAGGGTCCAGCAGGAAGTAATTCCTTTCTTTTTCCTAATATTTGGAGATTTTACCTGATACTGGATCCCTCTATTTTATTTGGGCACTCAGGGATTGCACGGAACGCGAGAGGACGTTACAGAGGCACACCAGTTTTGCAGTTGCTACAAGGTGTTCCTTTAACTCAACCTGCAGTAGCTAGCATTGTAAGTAGTTAAAGTAACTGCTGTAGTGAAGACTTGTAATACCTGTCAGGCTTGTAAGCAACAGTTTGCTGCTATACAGTGTCTCATGTTTTGTTCTGCAAACAAAATTTAGAGCTAACAACTTCCTGTAGTAGAACTAGCAACATTGCAGGAATAGTTCCATATAATTTACACAGTAAGCACAAGTTGATCGGTTCTGTGGGAGAGACGTTCTCTAATGTTTAATGTTTACAGAAGTGGATCTGCACCCTACCTTCCCCGAGCTTCAGGGAAAGATTTTGTGTTGCTGGGTTTCCTCCTTCGCGATTGGCTGTCGTGTGACCTGATGTGACCTGCATGATCTGTTCTTCTATCACTGTGTACTCCTTCTGTTTCGTAGTAAACGTTTTTATTTTAAAGATACCACAAACTACACTGGGATCTCACACTTATGTCCCTCAGAACTCATGCAGCTCTCAGACCAGTATAGAGAGAAGGTACTTCTCTACATTTGCAGCTGCAGTGCCTTTTTTTTCTTGCTTGTTTGTTTGGAGATTATGGCCTGAGCTGAGAATGCTAGTCCTCATACACCTGTCATGGTCATTTGAGATCACCAGACTTTGAGCGACAAACTAAAACGTTTGCTTTTGAACTTCAGTGGCATGGAAGTTATGCAGGTAACAGGTGACGAACTATTATACTAATCTAATAAGTAAACGTATCTTGATTTCACAGGCTAGATTTATTCCTCCTATACTTTAGCAATAGTTAAAGCTACTTTTTTACTTGTCCTTTCAAAACTTTTGCAGGAGCCCCTAAACCTAGTAAATTGTAATTACAGCACTGTCTGCAAAGCAGTACATTGTTGCGGAATTATAAAAAGCATCCCCTGAAGTCAGAACTCCAGAACTGAAGTACTACATGTCAGAACTGCAGTTCTTTACTCAGGACATTTTAAACAGACTACAGTCTAACTGCCGTGTAATTCATCACCACACATCACCTGACATTCTGATATCTCGAATGTAGTACTAAGAATATTGGCAGTATTTTTTAACCAGGGATACTTCCTGTTTGTGATATGACTGGAAATCTTTTCCACTGCATTATTAAATGATGTGTTCTAAAAAGACTTTTCAATTTAAACACATGGTTTTGGAAAGTTGTTTGTCAGTCTCAAAAGGAACGGTGTCTCATTTTCTGAAGTAATTTATGTCTAGGTCATATTCTCTTTACAGTATCAAGAGAGAGTGCATTCGGTCTGTCGTCTAGCTGAACAGAATGCTCGGTTTGTGCATAAGTTAAAGCAGAAATGATAAACAATGTAAACTTAATTTTGGAATCGTATTTCTTCACCCTGTTTTGTGCTTGTAGTTACTTTTTCTAGCTGTTGAGCGTTTGCATACTTAAAATTATTGGACTCAGTTTCAGTTTTATTGAGCGCGCGCGTGTGTGTGTGTGTGTGTGTGTGTGTGTGTGTTGTGTGTGTGTGTTAATGATACTGTAATTCACTGTTATGTTAAAAAATTTCTCCTGCACATTATATTGCATTATAGCCATTCTCAACATCCTTTTTCACAGAATGGATTCTATTTACCATGACCCTCTGTGCTCTACATTACACTTTTCCTAAATTACCAACAGTTAAGACCCAGTCCCAGTTTTTCTGGTTTATTCACTAAACTGTTGTATAGTACCATGTCTGCTCTCTACATAAAACCAAAGTAGGCATGTCTTACAGCCCATTTGTACCCTGATGTCCTGATTGCCTCATGAGAGATCTGTTAGATTAGAATCCATCTTTACTTTTTGTTTTTGTTTTAGTAAAACTTCATGATTTGAGCCCAATTCGTCTATGAATCAATTTCATAAAGGAAATGCTGAATTTTGGTAACCAGTTCACACTAGTCAAGAATCTTGTTACTAGTCAGTAAAATTAAAAAAAAAAACTATATCAGAGTTATGAAAATAAAGATACAAGTTGAAAACATAAACAATAGCCCATGCTAGTAAAGTAATAGTCAAATAGTAGGTGGATTTGACATTCTAAACTGGCCATAGGTGAGAGTGTGTGGTACGAATGAACTACTGTGCAGTGCTAACCACCTGATGGTGTAAACCTTGGCTCAAGATGATTGTCACTGCTGAAGTGACACACCGACCCCCATGTGCAACATGGGAAAAAGAGTCGAGGATGGATGTGAATATATAAATAAATGCATATGATTACTGTGCCTCCAGTACAAATAGCCAGCAATACTTATCGTAAGGAAAGCCCCAGGCAAGAAGCCACATGCATATTAACTCTGTTTTTTGTGCTCTTGGCTATTCTGATATGCCAGATTTAAAAATAAAGAAAAACATTTTAACATCAGTTGCTACAATAAAGGACTTAATATAGTACATTAAATCTTCTGTATACATTGATGTAAATGGGAAAAACAGTGAGAGAAATGCGAAGCCATTGGAACTTGCTGTCACATTCCAGTATCCATGGTGTGTTCCAGAATGCATAACTTTTAGTTATGTACTTACCATAACTTTAGATGTTTGGGATCCATCTCGCCTACATTCTGTACTGATGGGATTGGAGAGCGTAGGTTTACCCCGGGAATCATCTCTGTGTCACTGCTGGACAGAGGCACAACAAACTAATGGGTACAGTATTTTTTCATATAAGGGGTGGCGTAAGCCACAAAAATTCGGGCTATGCTTATAAATGCCTTGGGGCAGATAGCCTAGTATAAACCTATGAACCTATGAGTTTTGAGAAAAAAAGTCAGAAAAAAACTGAGTGTCTTTTACAAAAACAGTTAATGTCTTCTAAATTTGCCAGTTTCAACCAAGGTAACCCATGGGGTACAAATTACAGACAGAGAATACTATCCCCTGTGTAAGCTCCACATGCTCATTTGCATTACCAGTTACTACAGTATTTATAAATGGTATTGAGTAAAGTGGTATTTTAAACAATAACTCAGTACAGTACTAGGGCTTCCTTATTTAAAAACTGTTTCTCTTCTATATGTTAGAGAAACAGTATGTAAGATACAGATGTTATGTGATCCTATCTCGCCTACATTCTGTACTGATGGGTTCAGAGCCGATCCTCGGCTCCGACTTGGCACGCTATGCAATAGAGCGAAGTCTCTAATTGGCTGAGCTATTCTATATCCCAGGATGCACCACCACCAATTCCCCAGATCTTGTTTGTCCGCACACATGCACCCACACATGCACTGCTGATATAACATTGCCAGATGTTTCAAGATGAAACGGTCGAACTCGAACCGTGCGGTCTCTTCTGATCTCCAAGGCAGGGGGAAGGAGGGTGGGTTATTAGGAATGTAGGCGAGATGGATCCCAAACATCTAAAGTTATGGTAAGTACATAACTAAAAGATGTTATGTGATCCTATCTCGCCTACATTTTGTACTGATGGGACAGCATCCCTAGCACCTGATTCCTGGGTGGCTCACTGGAAAACACTCCTGAGAACTGTGGAACCGAAGGAAGCTCGCCCCCGAGATGCCACATCCAATTTGTAATGAGAAATAAAGGTGTGAGGAGAGGACCAGGTAGCCGCAGCACAAATGTCACTAATGGCAAGCTTAGCATGAAATGCTGTTGAAGTAGCCATAGCCCTTGTAGAATGAGCTTTCACAGTGGTTGTAAGCTCTCTATTAGAAAGAAAATAAATATGACTGATACAGTCTCTAATCCACTTGGCAATAGTGACCTTCGTGACGGCTTTGCCCAATTTATTGTCTGAAAAGGACACAAACAACTGATCCGTTTTTCATGTTTGGTGCGTCCTATCTAAGTAGAAACGCAATTGTCTGTGGACATCCAATGAATGGAAGATATATTCTGCTCTGTCTGAGTAATTGGGGAAGAAAACTGGAAGTTCCAAAGACTGTTGAAGACAGAAACTCGAATAAACTTTGGGAACAAAAGATGGATTAGGCCTAAGGGATACTCTATCCTTGTGCAAAACCAGGTATGGCGGGTTGACACATAGGGCTTGAAGTTCCAAAACTCTTCTGGCTGATGTAACTGCCACCAAAAAAGCGGTCTTCCAGGAAAGAAATTTCAAGTCAGAAGTTGCTGCCGGTTCGAAGGGGGAAGAGGTCAAGGCACCTAATACGAAATTGAGATCCCATGGTGGAGCAGGATGAGAAACTGGAGGACGTAGCAGCCCAGCACCTTTCATGAAGGCTTTACACAACTTATTGCTCATCAAAGGTGGGTCTATACTTGCATGAAAATTAGAAATAGCTGCTAATTGAACCTTAATGGTAGAGACTGAAGATCCTTGATTGAATAGGGAAGCTAGGAATTTCAAAACGTCCGCCACCGGGGCAGTAATGGGATCTAAACCCCGGAGTTGGGCCCAAATGGCGAATCTCTTCCATTTACTATTATACATTTTCTTAGTCGAATTCTTGTGGGCTGAGGACAAGATATGTATAACTTCTGAGTCTAAAACCTGGTTCCTGACTATAGTCGGAAGTGGAGGAGCCAAGCTGTTAACTTCAGTGAGTGAAGGGACTGGTGAAGCTGTCCCGACTGGTGGATCAAGAGATCTGGAACATGGTCCAGGAACCATGGACCGTCCAGTGCGTATTTCCAAAGAAATGGCAGCCAGACTTGACGAGGCCAGTATGGGGCAACTAAAATCATCTTGCACTGCAAGTGAATTGCCTTCTGGATCACCCTGGGGAGAAGGGGAACCGGAGGAAAGGCGTACAGTAAGCCGGTGGGCCAAGCTTGGACTAGGGTGTCCTTGGGAAAACTCCCCAGACTCGGGGTAAGGGAAAAGAACCGCAGACATTTCGTGTTGAGGGGGGTTGCAAAGAGGTCGCAACAAGGAGTTCCCCATCTTCTGAAGATCTGAGATGCTACTCTGTCGTTCAGAGACCACTCGTGTGGGTAGAGAATGGTTCTGCTGAGTCTGTCGGCTATCACATTGGATCTCCCCGGAATATGTGTTGCTACCAAGAAACGGTTGGTTGCAACAGCCCAATTCCATACTCTCATGGCCTCTCTGCAAAGAGGGTAGGACCTGGTCCCTCCCTGCTTGTTCAGGTACCAGACTACAGACATGTTGTCAGACTGAACGGCAATCATACCATGGGGGAGGTAGCAGTGTAGAGCTTGGAGTGACAGAAGCACTGCCCTCATTTCCAGTATGTTGATGTGTAGAGAAGTCTCGCTGGGGTGCCACTTGCCTTGAACTGACCTGCCCAGGTAATGTCCCCCCCACCCCGTCTGGGAGGTGTCCGTAGTCAAAGTGGCCACTGGAGGAGGAGGAACGAAAGGTCGCCCCCGATCCAGGTTGGACGAGATAAGCCACCAACGGAGGTCCTGTTTGCACGTCTCCGTAATTATAATTTGGTGACTGAGAGGAAGTTCCTGATACGACCACTGGACCGACAGGAGCCACTGGAGAATCCTCATGTGTTATCTTGCTAAGGGAACCAGGAGAACGGTAGCCGACATGGAACCCAACAGTTGTAGGACCATCCTTGCTGTGGCTCGGCGTTTGAGGAGCAATGCTCGGACTTGAGATTGTAATGTTTCTATTCTCTCTGTAGGAAGATAGACCCGCATTTGCCTTGAGTCTATGTCTACCCCGATAAACCGTATAAGCTGAGATGGCAGCAACACAGACTTTGCCCAATTGAAGGTGATTCCTAGGGAGGTTCCTAGAGATATAGTGGCTGCTAGGTTCTGTAATAGTAGATGCCTGGAGGTGGCAGTTAGGAGCCAGTCGTCTAGATACGGAAACACCTGGAATCCAAGACTCCTCAGGTGAGCAGTCACCACCGCCAAACACTTGGTGAACACCCTGGGGGCTGTGGTGAGACCAAAGGGCAGTGCGCAGAACTGGAAATGACTGTCTCCAGGACGCCTGATCTACCATAATGTAATAATAGGCGTCCTTGAGATCTATGGAGCACATCCAAACACCTTTCTCCAGTAGCGGGAGAATGGATTGTAAGGTGACCATCCGGAACTTGGACTTCTTGACTGATCGATTCAGGTTGCTGAGATCCAAAATGGGCCTCAAGTCCCCGGTCTTTTTTGGCACTAAAAAGAATTTTGAGTAAGTCCCTAATCCGGTCTGGTCTACGGGGACCGGTTGGATGACTCCTTTTTGAAGCAGCTTTGAAATTTCGATGGCTGCAATATCCCGTTGACTGGGTGGGGGGTCCGGGATTTTCCTGGATGGAGGGGGGGGGGTGTGAAAAGGGGATGACGTAACCTCCAGCGATGATTCGCAGCACCCATTGGTCCTGAGTGATACTCTCCCAGGCCTTTAGGTACCTCAAAAAACGACCCCCGACTGGCTCCGGAACTGCACAGTCGGGCAATCCTTCAGGGGTGCTGAGAGGTTGAAAAGCCACGAAAGGACTCGCGGTCTCCAGTGTTGCGGGGGCCTCTGCCGCCTCTGGGACGGCATCTTCCGGAAAAATTTCCCCCTCCTCTGCCTCTAGAGGGGAGATCGTCCTGCTGTGAGGGGTAATTCTTTTGAGATTTACAGAACCACATTTTCCCTCCTCTTTTAGCCTTGGGATAAGGCCGAAAGGGAGAGGAAAACCGTGCTCCTACGGCAGTCAAAGTTTTACCCTCTTGTTCACAGCGGGTCAAGGTGTCCTTTACCTTGGGTCCGAACAAAAAGGATCCATCAAAGGGAGCGTCGGCAAAAGAAGACTTGAAGGCCTCTGCAAAAATGACACAGGCGGAGCCAGGCTTGTCTCCGTAGAGCAACGCCCGTACCCGCCACTCTACTTGCCCCCTCGGCTGCATACAAAATGAGCCTCATGGACGAGTTCGATATCGACGACAGGGTAGCCAACTGAGAGCTAACCGTCTGGGCTAACTGCTCAGGCAGGTTACCAGAGAGGGTATCTGAGAGTTCCTTGATCAGGTCCCTCTGAAGTCTAGTGAAGTGCGTGAGGTAATTCAGAGACCTTAATGTAAAGGCCGCAGAAGAAAGAGTGCGCTTCCCGTACCGGTCCATGCTCCTAGACACCTTATTAGGGGGATGGACAGACGTCGAAGCCTCTGCCACATCTTGCTGGGTAGCAGATGCCACCACCACAGCATCTACAGCCACACCCTTGGTGAGAAATTCCTTTTCCGGGGGCGCTGACAAAAATTTGTTAAGGCGAGCAGGCACCGGTTCCACAGAATCTGGATGTTCCCACTCCCTTCGAGAGATCAACTCCAGGAGCTCATCGAAGGGCGGAGACACCCAGGAGGTGGAGGGCTGAGCCCCGAAGGCCTTGAGGAACACCGACTCATCAGAGGAAGGGGGTTTGGTCTGCCAGTCGCCTCGTTGCTTGAGGACTTCCAGGATGTCCGCAAAGGAGACATCATCCGAGGATGACTTGGGGGACCCTTCCGCATCATCAAGATCGGTGTCGGAGGTGATAGACTCGTTAGGGGAGTCGACGTGCTTCCTCTTGCACTGTTTTTTTCTTGGGGGTTCCTCCGAAGACTCTTCAGAGGGACCTCCAGGAAGAGGGGGACCCCCAATGGGGGTGACCTCAGGCCCCAGGGCTCCGCTGTCTTGAGACAGGGGGACTACAAAGGACCCAGTCTCCATACCTAGGGAAGGTGCCGGGGAGACGGTGGAGGTAGCCAAAGAAGATTTGGCCAAAGCACTCCTCATGGCTCTAAAGGCCGGACCCCCAGAATCCTGGGAAGGTCCAACCCCCAAAGCCATAACAGCAGACGGCACTCCCGCAGCCGACGCACCGAGAGAGAGGCTCGGAACTGAAAACATCGGTCCCGAAGCGTCACCCCCGGGGCCGACCGAAGAGGTCCGTGTACCAAACTCTGACCCAAAGGCCGGAGTAGGAGTAAGGGTCGGAGCCAACCCGGACACCTCCATCAGCTCCACCAGCACCGACTCCAATGGTGCCGAGGCTATTGGAGGAGGAACCAAGGCTAAAGGGTGGACCATCGGCTCCGAAGCCGACTGGGCTGGAGCCGAAACTAACTTTTTGAAGACTGGGGACTGAAACAGCCTTTGGAGCACCCTGTCAATGTCCGAATCTGACATCTTGGAAGATTGGGAGGAGATCGAACGGGTCCGACTAGACTTCTCCACCGGTTCTGAAGGACTGGGGGACCGGCTCCGAATTGTTTCGATCAAAATCGGTGCCGAAGGAGACTCCACTGTAATTTCCCTCGGTGCCGAAGAGGACTTCGGCGCCGAAGGGTAAGAGTCTGAGCGGACAACCCTCATCGGCTCCGAAATCAGCGGAGCCGATGAAGGTGATCCGCCTCTCAAAGCTCCAGCCATCGGCTCCGAAGCCAGAGGAGTCGAGGCTGGAGGCATCGAGGCAGACCGTTCCACCCTCGGCTCAGAAGTCCGTGGAGCCGATGGAGAAGCCTGCCTAGATTTCTTAGTGGTCGGTTCCAACGGGCTGGTCGGAGCCGACGATTTCTTTTTCTTAGAGGAAGAAGAAGAGGAAGATAAGGCCTCTTCAAAAGTAGGCTTAATAAGTCCTTTTAAAATCAATTTATTTTTCCTCTCTTGGAGGACTCGAGAGGAAAAAGCGTGACACACACTACAGGACTCTTGAAGGTGTTTGGGTCCTAAACAGTACACGCAAAGGGAGTGATCATCCATTATAGACATTTTGTAATTGCTTCTAGTGCATTTTTTAAATCCAGATGGTCTGTGCTCTTCTGACATAATGCCAAACAGTTAGTCAAAAACACTGAATAATCAGAACAAACACACTTAAAAAAAATATATATCAGTAAGCAAAGGGTATTGGTCACACAACAGGAGGGCCAAGAACCCTCTAACTAAAAACGGGAACTTGATCACCTCACAAACACTACACAAAAAGGCTACTCACGCACGAGGGGAAGGCCCCTCTAACTTAAACGGAAACCTTTCCCTGAGAAAAAACAATTTTTACCACAAAAAAGTTCAGAAAACTCAGTCATACACAAAGATAGCTGTTAAAACAGCTTTTTGGTTAAGTTTAAGAAAATTCCTGACAGAAAATTCTAATAAAGAAAGCACTTAGCTCAGCCAAGCTCGAGACCACGTCTTTGCTGTGTAAGCGGCAAATGAGATCTGGGGAATTGGTGGTGGTGCATCCTGGGATATAGAATAGCTCAGCCAATTAGAGACTTCGCTCTATTGCATAGCGTGCCGAGTCGGAGCCGAGGATCGGCTCTGAACCCATCAGTACAGAATGTAGGCGAGATAGGATCACATAACATCTGTATCTTACATACTGTTTCTCTAACATATAGAAGAGAAACAGTTTTTAAATAAGGAAGCCCTAGTACTGTACTGAGTTATTGTTTAAAATACCACTTTACTCAATATCATTTATAAATACTGTAGTAACTGGTAATGCAAATGAGCAGGTGGAGCTTACACAGGGGATAGTATTCTCTGTCTGTAATTTGTACCCCATGGGTTACCTTGGTTGAAACTGGCAAATTTAGAAGACATTAACTGTTTTTGTAAAAGACACTCAGTTTTTTTCTGACTTTTTTTCTCAAAATTCATAGGTTCATAGGTTTATACTAGGCTATCTGCCCCAAGGCATTTATAAGCATAGCCCGAATTTTTGTGGCTTACGCCACCCCTTATATGAAAAAATACTGTACCCATTAGTTTGTTGTGCCTCTGTCCAGCTGTGACACAGAGATGATTCCCGGGGTAAACCTACGATCTCCAATCCACAGGTCAAGATTTCTCTTGAACAGAGCCAGCGAGGTGCTCTGCCTCACATGGACCGGGACTCTATTCCACAGCATAGGGAGTCTCTGAGTGAAAAATCTATCCCTCCAGCACGTCCTATTTATATCCGTGCTAAGGTTTAAGTCACTTGCTCAAGTGGTTTTGGTGGATTTGGATTTTTTGAGGTGGAGCATGTCCATTAATTCTGGGTTGGACATGGCCTTGTATGTCAGGCACATGTCACCTCTGAGCAGACGGTATGCGACTGAATAGAGTTGGAGTTTCTTCAATCTGGCAGCATATAACAGATTTTGGAGTCCCTTTATCCTTTTGGTGAGAAACTTTTGGGGTCTCTCCAATTGCTGCAGATGTCGGGCGAGATACATCCCGAATGGGGCATTGTACTCGATCATTGGTCTGATAAGTGAAGAGTACAGGGGAACAATGACCTCACTAGATCTGGATGTGAATCCCTTCATGATCAGGTGGGCAATGTAGAAGGTCTTTCTAACCACTTTAGCAACGTGAGTGTCAAAAGAAAGGCCACTGTCAACCTGGGTCCCCAGGTCCCTGATAACCTCTTCTGTGCTTAGTGGATTGCCACCTATATGGTAGCTTGGGGTTACCTTGTTTTTCCCGAAGGGTATGACTATACATTTTTGGCGTTTAACTTCAGGCCATGGCTCTGGCACCAGCTATCTGTTTCCGTGAGTCCCTTCTGAAGGATATCCGTGTCCGATGCACTTTCCACTATGGCCCAGTTTGCAGTCGTCTGCAAACTTTGTCAGCCAAAGTCCTCCCATGTTGGCCTGTACTTCTGAGAAGTAGATGCCGAACAATAGGGGCCAAGGACCGAGCCCTGTGGGACACCACTTGTGACCGGCTTGGAGTCTGACATAGCGCCAGCAACTCTAACCCTGTGGGTTCTGTCCTTAAGCCAGTTTGCAACCCATCTTGTGACATATGGGTTTACATTTAAGCTGGTAAGTTTTTCTACAATACCCGAGTGGGGTATTGTGTCGAAAGCCTTGCAAGGTCAAGGTAGGCTGTATGGACTGCCTTTCCCTCATCAATGGCCTTGGTGACTGTTTCAAGAAGTCGACCAAGTTCAAAAGGCATGATCTTCCCTTGACAAAGCCAAACTGGGTCGGGTCCAATGTCTGCAAGTCCCTATATCTTTGTTTATGAGCTCCATTATGATCCTCTCCATAGCTTTGCAGACTAGACTTGTTAAGCTTATGGGGCGGTAATTACCAGGGTCCGTAGAGGCACCGCCTTTGTGGAGTGGGACCACAGTTGCCGTACGCCACTCCTTGGGCACGTATCCTGTGGTAAGGCTGAGATTAAACAGCTGCCTTATGTGCGGGTTTAATTCCTCATTTAGCTCATGTAGCACACAGCCGGGGACACCATCCGGTCCCATTGATGCTATGTTTTTAGCTTTAGAGAGAGCAGCTTTCACCTGCGCATTTGAGATGTCTGGGAGGCTACACTCCGCTGAGATAGTTATCTCTCCTTTAGGGGGGGGGGGTGAAGTTTGCACTGAACCTGTCTGCCAGTATGTTGGCAATGTCTGTGGGTTCAGTGATTTTTGTATCATTTTGGACTAATTCTGAGCATATCTGGGAGTTTCCACCCAGGTTCCTAACATAGCTGAAAAAGGCCTTATGATTGTCCTTTGAATCCATGGCAATTTTTCTCTCAAAATTGGCCTTAGTTGATTTTATGAGTGTTCGTATTTTTTTACTAATAATGATCAGGGTTGACTTCCCTTTTATGGATTTTGTTCTATCATGTAATAGCTTTCTCCTCTTATTGTAAAGTTTGTTAATGGCTGGGGTCCACCAGACTGGACGTTGCCCTTTGTGGAAAGAGTCTTGGTTTTATTTGGGATTGCCTGATCCATGCAGTCCTGGAGGTGTTCATAGAAGGCATTTGTAAGGGCTTCCACAGCTTGGGTTGTGGTTTCCACTGTCTCAGGGGCCTTGAAGGATACCACACCAGTCTTGAGTAGTGTGAAGTTTGCTTTAGAGAAGTTCTCCACTGTGGGCTTTTTGTTTGGGGTGGGGGGGATGTGGATTTCCAGTGAGATTAGTTTATGATCAGATCTCACCAATGAGGATATACTTCCGGTGTGGAGCATTTTGTCCCCATGTTTGTGATAATGAGATCTAGTATATTTTCTCCTCTCGTGGGAACAGTGACTAGCTGTTCCATGGCATTTGAATTTATGAACTCCAGGAACCGTTGGGCTAGAAAGTTAGGGCTTGAGTAATGTTCCCAGTCTATATTCGGGTAGTTGAAGTCACCCAATATGATGGTGTTTGGAGATACATTTATACCCTCCAGTGTCTTCAGGAAGGCTGTGTGGGGTTCCTGAGTTTGAGAGGGTGGCCTGTAGCATGCTACAATTTGTAGAGCAGTTTTGCCTATGGTTAGTTGCACCTGGATGGTTCCCGAAGCTTCGTGCGTTGCCACCAACCTGGAGGTGTGGGTATCCTTTATGAATATGGATACACCCCCTCCTTTTGTGGTGTGGTCCAGGTTTTGGGGCCGGAACGCATGATATGAGGTAAAACCTAATAGTGCCGGGGTGCTCTCAGGAGCCTTAAACCAGGTTTCAGTTACAGCACAGACATCGATGTTCTCCATACTGAGAAGGGCCTCGAGTGCGTGCATTTTGAGATTTAGACTTCTGGCATTGAGCAGCATTACCCTCAGTTTCTTTCCATTTTTGTTTTCTAGGGTGGTAGGTTTAGAATTTGAGCCTTGCCTAAAAAAGGCACTATGGGGGTGGCAAGAGCCTTAGCCAATATCTGGAATCCCAGGGGTGACAGGTGCAAGTCGTCCCTTGCGAAGCAGCGTGGCTTGTCAAGCATGTCATCCCAGGCAGACAGACACTGGATCCCCTTTGAATGACACCAGACATTAAGCCAATTGTTAAAGCTGATCATCTTTTCTCTATATTGTGGCATCATTCTTGGTGAAGGAAGGATACTGCTCAGGGTTAGGGTCATACCTGCCTGGGCTACATAATCAGAGAGCTCCTCTATGTCTCTTTTCATGTAGTCCAGGGAGGTACGTCTCAGGTCGTTCACACCAGCATGGACAATGACTGTGTCATATTTGTACTTGCCGTGGAGTGACCCGAGTGCTTGTGTTATGTGGCGGATTCTAGTGCCCGATAGGCAGCTTACTGTGACCCTCTCCTTGTTCTGCCTGGTGAGTGGGATGTCAGTGTGTCTGACTATGGAGTCACCTATGACAAGTATGTCTGGCGTTGTATTTGGCCTTAAGGGCTGTGACTGCTTTGCACACTGCTTTTGTGGTTTATGTGTTGCTTGTGGGGTGTCTTGAGGTAGCAGTTGTTTGGGTGTCTGCTTTGGAGGCCTCTGCTGTTTAAGTAAATTTTTACTCAGAGCCTCCAAGTATGTCTTTGTGTGTTTATGTGTTTGATTCAGTGGTGTGGTAGCATTATGTGAGGCTGGTTTTGTGGTGTGTGTAGTTGCCTTCTCCTCCTGTCTGGTCTTGCCAGTCCTGAGTTGAGAGAGCTCAGCCTCCAGTTTGGCTAAATAGCTGCATCTCTCGCAAGTATTTGTGTTATGTGGGAGGAGGAGAGGGTTGTCTGTGTACATGAGGCAGTTATAACATTGCCTCAAGATTCCCAGATTCACCAGCTGGACTGGAGAGGAGATTGACAACTGACCTTTGGACATGCTAGAATAATATTGGGAATTCCTTAATAACTGAAAACAAGGGCCAGTGGGGAGTGAGGGTGTAGTGCTTTTAATTTTTAGTGCTGACTTATATAATTGCTTTAGTGAGCAAGTGCCAGGTAACTTGAGTGCAATGTGTTACAAGTAACTAAATGCAAAAACGACAAACAGTAACTTTCTTTCAAGTGAAACAAGGAAATAAGTACAGTAAGCAATGCAGATATCACTAGTGATCCACAGAAGCACTGAGAAGCGTATTAGGTGGAATTAGCTTCCAGGGAAATAACAAGCAAACAAACAACAAGCATATAAACAAAGCTAGATTCAGCAGGCCTGGATCTAGTCTATGCTAGAGCAAACAAGGTGTACCAATTTCAGTAAGATACAGTTCAAATATTCAGGCACTATAAACCTTTAACCAGAAATTCCCAGCTCATAAGGGCAGAGTCCAGCCTCTTCTCCCACAAGAGTGCAGACCACGAACCTTCTTAATGTAAAATAACTGGCCTGAAGCCCAAGTGCCTAAACCAGAACTAATACACTTGGACACTGGGCTCTCAATCAGCAGTTCCCAACTTAGAAGGATGAAAGCTACCTGTCTTGCCACCACAGTGCTTGCCACAAACCTTCCTAATGTAAAACAACTGGTCTGAAGCCCAAGTGCTTAATCCAAAAGACTTAGAATGATAGCTACACTTTAATCAAGTTACAACCAAGCAATAATAAATACAATTGAATACTTTAGAGAATGTCTGGATTAGTGCTCAAGTTACACAAACAACGCTAGATCCAGCAGGCCCAAATCCAGTCTATGCCACAGCAAACAAGGCACCAACTTCAGTAAGAAGCAGTTCAGATATGCATGCACTATAAGCCTTTAACCAGAAATTCCCAGCTCAGAAGGGCAGAGTCCAGCCTCTCCTCCCACAAGAGTGCAGACCACGAACCCTCTTAATGTAAAATAACTGGCCTGAAAGCCCAAGTGCTTAAACCAGAATTAATACACTTTTAGAATAACAGACACTGAGCCCTCAATCAGCAGTTCCCAACCTAGAAGGATGTAAGCTACCTGTTCTGCCACAACAGTGCAGACCACAAACCCTCTCAGTGCAAAACAACTGGTCCGAAGCCCAAGTGTTTAAACCAAAAGGCTTAGAATGAGTTACACCAAGCAGTAATAAATACAATTGAGTATTTTTAAGATGATGCAAAAGTAAAATGAAGTAGGTAGAAACACAAGTACAGTAAAAGCAGATGAAATTTTTTTTTTATCTGAACAAGTGCTGAGATCAAAGAAACAGATTTGAGAGCTGAAACTAGAAAACTGGCTAGTTATAAGAAAAAAAACAAGCTAGAAGGCTTCCCTCAAACACAGAAGGGCTTGGGGGCTCAGAAGCCTACAAATAGTCTATACCACTTAACAGGAAAGGCAGGAAATGAGCTTAATTTTTTTTTTGTCTGTTTCCCAGATGCTCTCTTTGTACACAGTAGGAGTGCCTGAAATCAGAATATGATCTCACTGCACTCAGTTGAGTGAGCAAATGAGATGAGCCCAGAGGCAGGCTGAGGGGCGGGCAGTTTCAAGGCCACTAAGATTAACACCAAAGAATAACTGAAGAGCAGAAAAACTGCCAGTTCAGTTAATATTCCTACAACACAGTCATGAGCAGCAATGGCCATTATTTCTATAAAGCTATAATAATGTGCCTGCTTTATGGAACATTATCAGTCACAAAACACAGTGTTCTTATCCTTCTAAGTTGTAAAAGCTGAAGGCTGAAGCTATATAGCAACCTGACATTGACCACCATTGTTCCTTCTGTTGTACAGAAGGCTTTCTATATGGCCCACCTCATAAGTAAGAGTATGTCATCCAGGGACATGGAGGTCACAACACTCCAGTATTCTTCCCTTATAATATCCATTTATCCAGTACAACATCCCTTGCAGCATGTACCTCATGAAGCAAATGCAGCAGCTGGAGAGACCACAAAGGTTCCTCACCAAGAGAATCCAGGGCCTCAAACATCTGCCATACACATATAGGCTGAAAGACCTATCCCTCTACTCAGTTTCATATTCACTCCTCATAGGTGATACCTCTGTCTGATATACAAGGCAATCTCAGACCAGGGACGTCGGGAGGCATACTGACTGTACGCATTTCAGTACAGTTTATCTGGAGTGGGGGGTAGAATCTGGCTGGCTGTAGGACCCAGCAGCTGTTACTTTTTTCCTCCGGACTCCTCGCAAAAAAGAGCATTTGTTTTTTTTTTTTTTTTGTTTTTTAGATTACATGCCACAAAGCCACATGGCAATGATGGCATGCATTATGCTACTTTAGCTGCGCTGCTAGTATTCATTATTCAGTTAATTTCAGTTGTTGTTGTGTCTTTCGGCTTTTCCTGGTTACAGTATAAAATTATTAAGTATGTGAGCACTGCTACACAACTGTCTACAGTACAAAGTGGTCCGAATTTAATGTAACTCCTTCCTTCTTCCGGTATCTCACTTTTCATTCATTCATTTGTTGTTATCTACTCCAATGAAAAGATGCAGTCTGTGACCCTGACACCTCGTGTTTATTGGGCTCAGAGACACAGAGATGTGTATTTGCGAGTGGAGCTTAATGACGTGCAGTTGAGATGAATTTGTAGCTGTCCTTACTGGACAAGAGAAGATCCCTGAGCCCGAGGTCTGGTTTGCATCAATATAGTACAATCTTGAATGAAATGTGAATGGGCAAAGAAAGAATTGAATTTTTTAACAATTTTCAACGCTGCAGGTTACATAAAAATACTACGTGGACACATTGTGACTGTTTAGTTAAGATATTAAAGCTAAAAAAATAACGATGTGAATAGTGTAATACAATTAAGGTAGGAAACATCTGCTTATGTTTTCAAGAAGATTCTAGACTCGAGTGCCACCGCTCACGTGCATCTATTTGAATTTAAGCTTACAAAAACTGTTTTGGTAGTTCCCGTGGCTTACTGTGAAGAGGACGGCCTTGTAAAATGTATTTCAGATGTCATAAGCAGAACCACTAAAACGGACATACAGCCTTAAAAGCTCATTGTACTGGTGAGGCTGTGTCAAGAGAGTTGTTAGGAAACCTTGTCAGACTGCCATATAGTGACATTTCCATCATAGTACCTGTTGGTTGTTGTGATTAACTTTACTTTTCTTAGCTTACTGGATGTTGTAGAGGCTTTCTGTCACCTTCCTGGTCATCTTTTATTAAAGTTATGATCCTTGAGGCAGATCACCTGAATTATCTCTCAGGAGTACACCGTGTGTAGTCAAGGAAGGGATTATTCTCTATTGATGTACGAGAGGACTACTGGGAGTGTGACTCTAAACAGGAAGAGGATGTAGTTTGGTTATGCTGGAAGCACTTGCGGTGTTAGGGCAGATTTACTTAAGACATAAACTAGCTAAGTAAAGTATGGGGACACAAAGTACTGAGGCTGTAACCTAGAGGAGGGTATGTGCAGGAGCGGCTTTAGGTCAACTGGTGCCCTAGGCAAAAGGGCTCCATGGCGCCCCCCACCACACCACCTGGTGCCCCCATCCTGGTCTACTTACACCAAATAAACACTGGAAAGTGCCCCTACTAGAGCGGCGACCTATGCGGCCGCCTAGTTGGCCTATGCCTAAGGTCGGCTATGGGTATGTGGTAGGAGATATCAGTATAGCTTCCTGTGACAAGATGGGTCCACATGCAAGATCCATACATCACCCACTGTAGCAGCATTGTCAAATTGTATTCCCTTCTGATATAGGAAGATTAGCCAGGAATAGGTGATACAGATTTTTTAGGATGTATAAGACATGTGTTAAGAATATTTAGGCTTGCCCTTTCAGCTGCTTTCAGTGGAAACACAGCAGTCTAAGAGGCGCAAGGGCATCACAGTTAAATTGTAGTGAGAATGGAAAGGTTGACACTTTATTTTTTACATCATTTTTTTAAGTTGTTGGGGGAGGCTTTGTGTAATGAATATCTGTTTTGTCATGTCTATTCATTGTCATGGTGCTTTCACTTTGATAAGAAAGTACTGTACAATTTATACATCTATGTTAGATATCTAGTTCTTGATGACCACTACAGAAAAAGAGTGGTCTAAAGAATTATCCATGGTGTGTTGAATGAGTCTTATTGGTTACTACTGTGCTAGACTTGGACTTAATTTTGGTTAAAGGTTTTGGATGAGTACAATTTAGAAACATCCATCCTGCTTTGTTTGAACATGACTTGTGTACTTTATTTTAAAGTTAGGTGATTCAGTTGACTTACTGAAAAAAAACTGACCATAGCTATACAGGAGTGGAACTCTCAGTAGTACAATAGCTGCTGCTGCATGTGAAAGGCTATTTCCTATGTCTTTTGCCAAAATTAATTTCAAACCTTTTTGCTTCGTGGCTTATGTTAGCTGTACTGATGTAGAATGCATTGGCTCCTTTATTGATTGATGTAAATAGCTTCCTTTTGTTTAAAATTCTTCATAAAAATTGTGTTTTCCTTACACATATGTCAGTGAACCCTACCCTTTGTGAAATAAATCAGTGTAGCGTTAACATTGGGGTGCACACACAGACTTTAATGGAACATAAAAGTATTCTTGGGTTGGGATATTTCAGGGGCACATTTCATACTATCCTTTTGCTGACATCGCTGAGGGATGCAGTAAAACTAATACAAAGCTTTGCAAACTTTAAAACCCACTCAAATGAAGTACTGCCCAGGTGTGTAATGAATGGTAAGGGAGGTAATGCATTGTGGTAAATAATTCCAGATGTGCGTTAATGTAGTTATGAAATTTAGCAAAGTACTGTAAATTTGCAGGGCAGTATTATGGAATATTTGTGCAGTAATGCTGACCTTTGCTTACACTGTCCTTAGGTTAATTAATTAATTAATTAATTAATTAATTAATTAATTAATTAATTAATTAATTATCCCTGGCTTTTTGAGGCCCCCCCCCCCCCCTACTGTCCACTCTACACACCTTATCAGTGCCTCCTCCGCTGGTGTAGCATGCTCCTCATGTAAGTCTTTTTTTTTTTTTTTTTTTTTGCACTGCCATCCCTACAAAATGCAATACTTTTTCTGTTACCGTTGCTGTTTTTATCTGTAGCTGCAAAATTAAGAGTATTTTATTTCGCCCTGTGACTGCTTGTGGTGTAACTAAGTATTAACATGTGGTTTATATGTTTTTTCTCTTTCAGCATAGAGTCAGGGTGGTGTTTATTTCTAGCACATGCACATTGCATTTTTTTCTAGTAGTATTTCTTGAGTACAGGTACATGTGATTCTAGGGCTGTGTCGCATTATATTGTTGTTGGTTTCTCTAAATGTGCTGAGATTTGTAGTTTACACATTAAGGTTTTGTGTAGTGCTCTCATCCGTTTCATTTTTCGCACTTTATTGTATTTACTGTTGTAAATTGCTCCCCTGTGTTGGCGCAAAAAGCAAAACAAACTAATATCTACCTAATACTGCAAGTGACTTTGTATTTTTCAATGCTAAACTTTTAGTCACGTCCACAGTAAATGTAACAGAGCACAATGTGTAGAGGTTTTACTAGAAGAACAAGTGCACTGTATAAGTCACACACAGTGAATTTGCTGTGCTCGCACTTGTTTCAGCAGAAATACCATTGTATTGGGAAGTTGTCACCTGATTTATCTTACTGTTTCTTCCTTACATTATCAATACTTGCTGGTTTATTTTTTCTACAAACTGATCTTTTCCAGACTTGTTTTTTGTTCCTACAACTCTCCTAACTTTTCTCCTACCTCTTCATTTTTTCCCATAGTGCTACCGAATCATTACTTTCTAGCTGAAACCCTGTTTCCTACAGCACTGAAGTTCAAGGCCCCTGCAAAGAACGGCTATCTGGCTGATGTACTACAATTTCCCACTGACTTGTATTTGCACAAAGTATGTTTTAATCATATTTGTTTGTTATATGCTCCAGTAGCTTAATTTCTGGTTGTAAGGGAGCACGTTATCAGGATCGGCAGCTGCACCATATAGCCCCCCAAATGAAACAGCTTTATTTTTCTTAAAACCCCTTCAGTCTTACGGCACCCCATCTGGGTTCCTTGCCATTTTATCATATCCCTTCCTGGTGCATAGCCCTACTGTTTGTTTTCTCTGTCTTTATACCCCACAAAGTCATAGCTACCAAAATTTTTCTCACATACTGATACAGTTGCTTTCCTGTCATTTCTTTTTGTAATCTCCCTCCATTGTCTGCTCTAACCTATTCTCACATTACCTGCTTGCAGGCGGTGTCCAAGCAGTGTTACTCATTCTTGGAATTTTTTTTTTTCTCTCAGCATCCTTTTTCTCAGCATTCTGCTTCTTGTGCTAACCAGGTCCTTTCCCCTACCCTATACCCTACCCCCATACCCACATCAAATACTTTTATCCTATCCACTCCCTCCCCTTCAACCACTCATACTCCACTTCCTGCCTGTTAGCACCCAACCCATAATCCATCACTATTTACCACATCACCTCCTATTCTCTAAGTGTTCATTCACACATCTCTCACCTTTAGTCCCCTCATAATCTAACATGCTACTTTCAGACTTTGCCTTGCCAATTCTAACATTGCTCTGTGTTCTAACCTCCTATCATACCAACCTTTCCCAGCCTTTTATACACTCTACCACATGTATCCCCTAATCTTCTCCTCCATCTCAGTCCTTCCTAATCTCACCATCTCTCCAACTTCTCCATTAACTGCCTTCATAAACTTGTTATATTAGAGCACTACCCTCACTCCTATAAATCCAAACCAAAACTACACCACCATTTCTTGCCAATTTTACTTCACTTCCTAGTAACATACTTCTCGTTGGTGACATCCACCCCAATCCTGGCCTCCCCTCCTCATAACCCTACACCTGCATTCCCTCGTCCACCCCTCCCCATCCAACCACCTGTCACACCCTAATCATCCTCCCTTTTACCAAACTGCACTACACAAACATTTCTCTATCTACTCCTTAAATGTACAAAGCCTCACTAACAAAATTCACTGAGCTGCATTCCTGGATTGCCCAAACCACCCCTCACATCCTAACCTTATCCGAAATTTGGCTAGAACTCCACATAAACAAAGATGTACTTCCACCTGGTTATAACATCTACTGCTCTGATAGAAATTCAAAAAAGGGTGGTGGTGTTGCCGTCCTCTATTCTGATAGCTTTACCCTATCAACTATCACTATCCCTACTCCAGACTTCCATCCAGCTGAACGTATCATTCTAAATTGTAATCTAAACCCTCACAAGAAATTTGCCATTGCCTCCATATACATCTCTCCTGGAAAGAATATTCCAATCCTGGAATCTGTCCTAGCCTGGTTCTCACAGAGTATACCTTATGAAACCCTCATCCTAGGTGATGTTAACATCGATTGGACCAAACTTTCTACTGACTCTCCAACTTAGTATCAACCTTCAGGGATCCCCATCCGCATGCACAATAGCTCTTCTTCCATCTCTGCCATTAACTGGATCCTCACAAACTCTCCTAGCCTTTGCCACAGTCCAACTACCTTATTAAATTCATTGAGTGACCATCTTCCTACTTCCATCCTGTGACTCTCTACCCAAGTTACTAAATCACCCCTCAGCAATCTGTAAGATACTAAGTAGAGTGAAACTGTTTTAAAGTGCTCTGCATAAGGTGGGTTTGTTTCACCTTGTATTATTTTTGTATGGAACCTCTGAGGTGGCTGTAGTTGCTGCATATTCCTGGTCTGGTACATACCAAAGGGAGCAATGTACTCTGATTGGTCTTAATAGGGCAGAGTATAGTGTGGTAATTACCTCTTTTGGCCTTGATTCCATAACCTAACTGATAAGTTGCACAACCTAAAAGGATTTATTCATCACTGTAGCCATGTAGTGGTCAAAGTTGAGGCTATTGTCTACTTGTGTACCCGTGTCTCTGACCACTGGGTCGACTTTTGGGGTTGTATTATCATAGTAATTAACTGGAATGGCTAACTTTCCCATAGGGTACAATTATGCATTTCTTAGCATTGAGTTTAAGACCATGGCTTTGGCATCATTTGTTAGTCAGAGATGGACCTTCTTGAAGAATACTATTGTCTGCAGGGGGAGTCATTGATAACCCCCAGCTTGCAGTCATCTGTTAACTTAGTCAGACATAAACCTTTAACATTTGCTTCTATTTCAGAAAAATAGATGCCCTGGGGACTCTGCTAGTGACTGGCCTCTTGATGGAGGTGGCTTCAACTATTTTGACCTTCTGAGTCCTATCAGCAACCCAGTTTGCTAACCAGTGGGCAGTTAAAAGGGTTTATACCAAAGTTAGTGAGCTTGTCTTTAATGCCTGAGTGGGGTATTGTAGCAGATGCCTTGGGCAGGTCAAGGTAAGTTGTGTGGACAGTCTTACTGTCATAATGCTTTGGTGACTTTTTAAAGCCCACCAGATTTAATAGGCATGACTTTCCCTTAACAAACCCAAACTGAGATGGGTCCATCATTTGCAGATTACCTATGTTTTCCTTTATCATGTCCATGATGATTCTTTCCATGGTCTTTCATATGAGGCTGGTAAGACTTCTGGCCTGTAGTTACACGGATCAGTAGTTGGACCCAGTTTTTGCAAGGAGAATGATTGTAGCAGTCTTCCATTCTTTGGGCACAAAACCTGACTGAAGGTTCCAGTTGAAGTGTTTCAAGTGGATCAGAAAGATCCTGCTTCATGCTATTTATTAAACACCCTGGGATGTTATCGGGCCTTTTGATGCTTTGTTTTTGTCCTTGAAAATTGCATTGATGACCTGTTCCCTAGTAATGGTTGGGGGGATTGTGGTATGTGGAATTTCTTCTGTGCTGTCAGTGGGGGGGAGTAGTTGGGGGAGAAATTTGAGCTTTAACTGTCTGCCAAAAGGTTGGCAATAGCCCTTGGTTCATTTGGAATGATGACATTTACTGTAAGTTCTGCATATTGTTATATATTTCCCTGAGGTTATGGACATAGCTGTAGAAGGCCTTGTAGTTGTCCTTTTTCTGAGAAGCTATTTTTTCTTCAAATTTAGCCTTTGAAGTATTAATTAACCCTCTTAGCTGCTTGTTTAGATCGGTCGGGGTCTTTTAGTATGTATGGCTTTGTTCCTCCTATGCTTGGCCAAGATTTTTTTTCGTTTGTTGTGTAACCAGTTGGTACTATGATTCCACCAGGGTGGCTTGCATTTTGAGTTTCTTATTTTTAATACGATTGGGCAGAACTCACTCTATACAGCTGTCAGTATGACTGTACAGAGATTTTGTAAATAGCTCAGCATATGCTATGATGTTTACTGAGTTTGGGGGTACAATTTAGCCAAGGTATTGCTTAGTAGAGAGAGGTTAGCCTTGGAATAGTTCCTAAAGGTTTTTACTTATGCTGGATCCCCAGATTTAATTTTTATTTCAAGTAATACTGCCTTATGGTCAGATCTGATGAATGAAGACATTATATTGGGTGAGAAACATTGCCAACCCCCCCCATGTTCATGAGTACAAGGTCAAGGATGTTTGTATCCTGGTAAGAGAATGGACCAGCTGCTCAGGATGTTAGTATTAACAACGTTAAGGAATCACTGGGTTTGTGTATTAGAAGTGGTGTAGGATTCCCATTCTATAGAAGGATAGTTGAAATCCCCCATGAATATTGTATTGGATTGAATGGTGAGGGACTGTAGTGCATACAGATAGGCAGTATGAGTCTCCAGGGACATGGAGGGGGACCTGTCGTCGTGCAAATATTTTATATGCTCTACTAATTATTACTTTTATTTTTTTAGCAGCAGCTTGTGTTCTAGATTCAACTCAAAACTCTGTCAGAACAGGTCTTTCACTTAAGATGTCCTTATCCCTTTGTTTGCCTGTGCTCTGTATGAATTCCTAATAGAGAAGGCAGTCTTTAGCATGTAGTCCAAATGTCTTCTTGGCCTCTTTCCTCTCTGTTACCTTTCTCTCTCTTGTTGTTTGTTCCTAATAACTTGGTTCATTTGTCAGTTTTCTCCAGTAAATCCCAGCAACCTCTTGCCTATTATCTATAGCCCTAATTGCAGTGATCCCTGCCTGCAAAATCTTTCACCATTTTCGTGTTGGCTTAGTTCTTACAATATTTTCTCCTACTTCATGAATATAATATTCTGTGTGGTGGTGATTTTCCATAAGAATCTGGATTCAAAATCCCAGTCTCTTTATTTCTTGAATTTCCCCCTGCTTCATCATCCCTTTCCTCTTTCAATTATAGCTTTCTGCTTACATTAAGTATATGAGCCTTAACAGTGTAGCTCTAAAGTATCTCTTCAAATCGGGTAATCCTAAACCACCCTGTCCTTTTCAAAGGATCAGTTTATCCCACTTGACTTTTGCCCTATTCCCCTACTAACCTCTGCAAAATTTTAAATCAGAAGGTATTTTGTTTTTTGACCCATGAAAATATGAAATGCTCAAGCTGCTTCATCATGCAAGTAATTACCATCCTGGCATATGGCTCACAATGATCATTCAGGGAGCAGCATTGTTAAAGGGACGTGGCCTGGTCAGCAGTTTACGGAAGTGTACAGACAGCAATGTGTAGATGTGGGCGTGATGTGTGGGCGTGGCTTGTGGGTGTGGTTTGTTGGGGGCAGCAGTCTAGGAGCTGTGAGTACAAATCTGAAAATCCTGGCTACACCCCTGTCTCAGACCCCACCTTGATGGGACTGCTACATATCCGCAAGTCAAGCTCCACTCGAGTAACCCACATGTAAGGCCTCAACCTGGTCTGTGACATCAACAAGACTTGTTTGCAGGACATATTTGTGTCCTAGAGACATCCCCTTCATGTCAAGCAGAGTACCTCTTTACCCCTTTTTTAAGTACAGCCTAGATCACAGGATAGGAAACAGAAAATACACCCCTGGGATTCTACCCATGTCCCTGCTGGGGCATCAGGTGCTGACGTGAATAAACATAGGCTAAACTCTAGGCTAGAATTATAACGGCCGCACAGCCAATAGCCTAGTAACTTCCGATGATCCTATAATAGAGTGTGTGTGTGTGTTACTTTGATATCTCTATGAAGTTTCATTTACAGCCATTGTTGCAAAGTAGAAAGAACACAAGGCCACTGCTTCTTGTGATGTGGAAAAAGCATATGATTCTATTTCTCATAATATGTTATGGCATGTTCTTAAATGTTACAATATTTCTGACATTTTGTGGGGGGGGGTTGAGAAAATATATATAATAACACTTGGGTTAGACCCATGGTAATGGTTATATTGGGAAGTCAATTAAAATTTGTAGAGGCATTAAGCAAGGATGGTCACTAAGTAGTAGTTTATTTTTCTTAGTTCTGCAGGCTGTAAATGAGGATTGCTATTTTTCTAATGCTCTTCCTTTATGGCATATTGTTCTATCTGGCTGTATTCCTTGGATACTGCCTTATGCAGATTTCCTTTGGTTTATTATGTGCTTGTTCTCTGTGATGTATTTCAGTAAGACCCCAACCCATGTCTTGGTGTTCAGCACAACACTTTTCAGAAATGTCCATGATTTTCATGCAAATTTTTGGTCTGACCTTGGTTTGTTCTCTGAAAATTGTCATTACTCAACCAGATATTTTGTTGAATATTGCTTCCTTTTTTACTTTTGTGTCTTATTGTAACCAGAGGGATGGTTAGGTGAGATAACATGAAGTACTACTTTTTGGATTCATTCTTAAATGGATCAGCCAGATACGTTTGACAATTTTGCTTGTCTTATTGTATTTCTGATTATACTCGGTAGGTGGCTGACTGAGATAAAGGTAATTACTTGCTGACCACTACCAGCATGGAGCTACCATATATTTTGGTCATTTTTCTTGACTTTGTCAGTCACGTGTGGAATTTAGGTGGGAGGAAGGCAGCAATAACATCTAAGTGTTATACAGTTTTACTGAATTACTCAGGTTTTCTCCTTACTGATGATAATGAGTCTGTGCTACATAACAGCTGCACAAGTTAATACAATGAATGCCTACTCAACAGGTTATGTGCAACAATTATCACCTGTGTCTGAACATGCATAACTTTGGTGTAATGAACTGCAGGCCATTATCACATTAACAATAAGTGCAGTTACAATATATCACGGAGTCATTATCACTTCTCAGGTAAAACTCTCAGCAGTTGTCACTGCTATTCACAATTGTAAAAGTTGTTCATTTCAGCTGTGCTGAGTTGTTATCTCACTGCTGATTCTTCAAGCCAGATTTGGGTTTTTCCCTGCTTGGAGTCAGTGTAAGCCACCCCACACACAAGTTTCTTTCAGCCATTTTTACAATTTTGAGTCGCTGTCTGTGGATAAGTTCTTCACCATGCTTATCATACAAATACATAAATAAATACATTAGGGTGAAATGTCCCACTTGGTGTATATAATTATTTACCATGGTTTAAAGATTATTGTTATTTATTTTACTTATCACATTGATGAAAGCACGTTAGACTGTTTTCTGTCAATGTGCAGTCTTGCAGAAGTTACCCCCCCCAGTTCCTTTCCTTCATTTATCTGTATTTTCAACAGCAAGATACAGATGCAAGTATACATTATAGTAATGTGGTTCATATCTTTGTGAATTAATGTAACTGAATCTCATATGATGAAACAGTTTCATGTCTCAAACAGTCACTACATAGTGCCTATACTGATGTTTTCCAGTTGCCTCTGTGCAGGTGAGTAACATAATATTGTTCTATACTGTTGTGTTTTTCAGCTCTGCGCTCACCTGCAAGACATCACACCCCTCAGTGAAGATGCCATCTGCTCAGAAGTCAACCAACAACTACTTGGGTGAGCATACCGATTCTAATGGTAATACCAGCGGTTCCAAAATGGATTTGGACCTTGAATCATGACGTAAACCAAACCAGAGTGAGGATGAAGACTATAACACAGATGATGACATTCCACTGGCACGTCTGCGTGAGAAGGCCCTTTCTCTGCCCCCTTGTCAGTTAACAGCCAAAAGGTTATGTGCCAAGGCCAGGAAGGTTTCTGTTTAGAGATTTGTGCCAACTGCCCTTCTGCTGCTGGATGCATCACTGGGTATCATACCCAACCACCATGGATTTTAGGGATGACCTGGATGGCACATGGGAACTTGCAGAATCTTCAGCTCAGTCCCATAGTGCTGCTTTCCTAGGAAAGCATGGCCCCAGGGGTGCCACTGTAATGCAATGATTCCCTTCCAGAAAGGACACATGCAAAAACACAAAGCCTGGGTCAGTCTTAGTCTTTTCACAAGTTGTCTCGGTTTAGCTCTCCATGCAGCCTCCCTCCCTTCTGGTGTAGTAAATGTATTTAGGTCAGGGCAAGAGGCTTTACATTAGCTCCCTCCTTGGACTCCTTATGGCCACTGCCGAAAGGACAAATGTAAATAGAAAAGGCAGAGGTAAAGCAGAGTGCTGGCACTGCATGCAATCAGGAATCATTGCTGCTACCAGCAGTATGAGTGGGCAGCCAGCACAGGTATGGGACACTTCAGATGCCTATGAGCTGAAGCCTCATGTCTGTCCTTGGCAAATTAGTAGAGTGGTGGTCCTTACCCTGCTTTTTCTCTTTACATGTGCCCTTTCTGTGCCCCCTTGTCAGTTATTGTGTATAGTTAGGTGTTTTCATGGCTGGTAGATATGTACCTCTGCAGCATCACTCATTGTGTGTCATTTGGTGTTTTCAAGGGTGGTAGGTATGTACCTCTGCATCGTCATCACCAGTTATGTGCTTTATCAAAAGAATAACGCCCCTATGTATAGGAGTGAAGATCTGGATGGGATAATCAGGTAATGCATACGATATACATATATGTAGTCTTCCAACTTTGCGCTTGTATACGACTCAGCACAGCTCCTCGTGGTGTCCTGCAGAGTTCTACAAACAGCAGAGAGTGGAAGAGTGACTTTCCACTGATTTATAAGTATTTTTTTATGGCTTTCTGTTTTCGACTGCTGTATTTTTCCTAAAAAGCGAATTTTTATTACTAAACTAGATCTGCAAGTTGATTCACTGTATTTCTGTTTGTTTCTAAACTGTTTTGCACTTTAAAATTTTGTTTTTGGTTAAATTTACTGGTAAGCTACACACTCAAGTGCGCTAGCCGATTTAAAGCATTTACTGTTTGTTACTGTATCTATTTTCTATCTGTTTGTGAAAAAAAACAAAAAACAAAAAAAAATATCCTTGTTTTCCGCCTTTACTGAACTAGAATAGTCCAGTCTTCAGATTTTGCTGATCTCTGGGCTGTGTCATAGTTCCTGTGTTGTCCATATCCTTATTTGGATAGGAGGAAGCTTCTTTGTTCACCAGTGGGAGTGGGGAACACTGAGCAGCCTATTTGTCTCTAAAGGAGTGGTTCCAGCCCAGCAACTTGTAGTTTATTGGCTGTTTTGGGACATTTCCTAGCTCTTTCTAACCCCCTGCTATAAAGCCCGCTTTAGCGCGCTTTTGCGCTTGTATACGACTCAGCACAGCTCCTTGTGGTGTCCTGCAGAGTTCTACAAGCAGCAGAGAGTGGAAGAGTGACTTTCCATTGATTTATAAGTATTTTTCTGGCTTTCTATTTTCGACTGCTGTATTTTGCCTAAAAGCAAATTTTTATTACTAAACTAGCTCTGCAAGTTGATTCACTGTATTTCTGTTTGTTTCTAAACTGTTTTGCACTTTAAAAGTTTGTTTTTTGCTTAAATTAACTGGTAGGCTACACACTCAAGTGCGCTAGCCGATTTAAAGCATTTACTGTTTGTTACTGTATCTTTTTTTTTATCTGTTTGTGTCCAGCCCAGCAACTTGTAGTTTACTGGCCGTTTTGGGCCATTTCCTTGCTCTTTCTAACCCCCTGCTATAAAGCCCACTTTAGAGCGCTTTTGCGCTGGTTAATCAAGTTTAAACTATTTCTGGCTCTGCTAAGTCTGCTCTTCAGTTTTTCCCTTATAACTGCTCTACTTTCAATCTAAACAGTCTATTCTCTATCTGAAAAGCCCAGCACTTGCTCCTAAAGCATTTTCACACAGGTAAAGCACTCTTAAACAAAAAGAAAGCACTACATCCACCTACAATCCCTTTGAGTACCCATTTCCCTACAGGTCCTTTCTGACTCAGTTACACAGCAATCCCTTACACTATTCTAGCATGTCGAAGGGTCAATTAATGGCATCCTCTCCAGTTCAGCTGGTGAATCTGGGAATCTTGAGGCAATGTTACAACTGCCTCATGTACACAGACAACCCTCTCCTCCTCCCAACAAATACAAATATATGTGAGAGATGCAACTATATAGCCAAACTGGAGGCTGAGCTCCCTCGACTCAGTACTGGCAAAACCAGTAAGGAGGAGAAGGTAACCACACACACCACAAACCCAGTCTCACATAGACCTATCACAACTACAAACCAAACACAAACCAAACACCAAACACATAAACACACAAAAACATACTCTGAGGCTCTAATTAAAAATCTAATTAAAAATCTACCAAAACAACAGAGGCCTCCAAAGCAGACATCCAAGCAACCACTACCTCAAAACATAACACATGCAATACATAGTTCACAAAGTCAGTGTGCCAGTCACAGCCCTTAAGGCCAAACAACATGCCTGATACTCTTGTAATAGGTGACTCCATAGTCAGACACACTGACGTCCCACTCACCAGACTGAACAAGGAAAAGGTTACAGTAAGCTGCCTGTCGGGTGCTAGAATCCGCCACATAACACAAGCACTCAGGTCACTCCAAAGCAAGTACAAATATGACTCAATCATTGTCCATGCCGGTGTGAATGACCTGAGACGTACCTCCCTGGACTACATGAAAAGAGACATAGAGGAGCTCTCTGATTATGTAGCCCAGGCCGGTATGACCCTGACCCTGAGCAGCATCTTACCCTCACCAAGAATGATGCCACAGTACAAAGACAAAATGATCAGCTTTAACAATTGGCTCAATTAATGGTGTCATTCTAAGGGGATCCAATGTCTGTCTGCTTGGGATGACAGGCTTGACAAGCCACGCTGCTTCGCAAGGGACGGCTTGCACCTGTCACTCCTGGGCTTCCGGATATTGGCCAAGGCTCTTGCCACCCCCATAGTGCCTTTTTTAGGCAAGGCTCAAAAGACAAACCCACCTCCCTAGAAAACACAAGTGGAAAAAAACTAAGGGTAATGCTGCTCAACGCCAGAAGTCTAAACCTCAAGATGCACGCTCTCTAAGCCCTCCTCAGTATGGAGAACATCGATGTCTGTGCAGTGACCGAAACCTGGTTCAAGGCTCCTGAGAGCACCCCAGAACTACCAGGTTATACCTCATATCATGCTTTTCGGCCTCAAAACTTGGACCGAACCACAAAAGGAGGGGGAGTATCCATATTCATCAAAGATACCCACACCTCCAGGTTAGTGGCAACGCATGAAGCATCGGAGACCATCCATGTGCAACTAACCATAGGCAAACCTGCCCTACAGTTTGTAGCATGCTACAGACCACCCTCTTAAACTCAGGAACCCCACTCAGCCTTCATGAAGACATTGGAGAGTATGAATGTCTCTCCAAATACCATCATATTGGGAGACTTCAACTACCCAAACATAGACTGGGTGCATTACTCAAGCCCCAACACGCTAGCCCAAAGGTTCCTAGAATTCATAAGCTCAAATGCGATGGAACAACTAGTCACCACTCCCACAAGAGGAGACAATATACTAGACCTGATCATCACAAACATGGGGACACAATGCTCCACACCAGAAGTATACCCCTCATTGGTGAGATCAAACCATAAATTAATCTCACTGGAAATCCACATCCCACCCCCACCCCCAGCACAAAAGACCACAGTGAAGAATTTCTCAAAAGCTGACTTCACACTTCTTAAGACTGAAGTGGTATCCTTCAAGGCCCCTGGGCCAGTGGAAACCACAGCCCACACCACTGAATCCTTTATAAACGCTTTCTACGGACACCTTCAAGAATGCATGGATCATGCAATCCCAAATAAAACCAAGACCCATTCCCCCAAAGGCAGGCGTCCTGTCTGGTGGACCCCAGCCATTAACAAGCTTTACAACAGGAGGAGGAAGCTACTACATGACAGAGCAAAATCCCCAAAAGGGAAGGCATCTCTGATCAGTACTAGCAAAAAACTACGATCACTCATAAAATCATCCAAGGCAAACTTTGAGAGAAAAATTGCAAAAGACACTAAAGACAATCACAAGGCCTTCTTTAGTTATGCTAGAAACCTGGGTGGAAACTCCCAGATATGCTCAGAGTTACTCCAAAATGACAAAAAATACACTGAACCCACAGACATTGCCAACATACTGGCAGACAGGTTCAGTGCAAATTTCTCCTCCCCCCCCCAAAAGGAGAAATATCTATCCCAGCAGAGTGTAGCCTCCCTGACATCTCAGATGCCCAGGTGAGAGCCGCCCCCTCCAAAGCTAAAAACACAGCATCAATGGGACCAGACGGTGTCCTGGGATGCGTGCTACATGAACTCCAAGAGGAACTAAACCCGCACATAAGGCTGCTGTTTAATCTTAGCCTTACTACAGGATATGTACCCAAAAAATGGTGTACAGCAACAGTGGTCCCACTCCACAAAGGAGGTGCTTCTACGGACCCTAGAAATTACCGCCCCATAAGCTTGACGAGCCTGGTCTGCAAAGCTATGGAGAGGATCATTATGGAACTCATAAAGAAAGACACTGGGGACCTAGAGACACTGGATCCTACCCAATTCGGCTTTGTCAAGGGCAGATCCTGCCTTTTGAACCTGGTCGACTTTTTTGAAACAGTCACTAAGGCCATTGATGAGAGTAAGGCAGTTCACACAGCCTACCTTGATCTTGCAAAAGCCTTCGACACAATACCCCACTCGGGCATCACAGACAAGCTCACCAGCTTAAATGTAAACCCATATGTCATAAGATGGGTTGCAAACTGGCTCAAGGACAGAAACCACAAGGTCAGAATTGCTTGAGCCATGTCAGCCTCTAAGCCAGTCACAAGCGGTGTCCCACAGGGCTCGGTCCTGGGACCCCTCTTGTTCGGCATTTATTTTTCTGAGGTGCAAGCAAACATAGGAGGATTGTGGCTGACAAAGTTCGCAGATGACTACAAACGGGGCGCCATAATTGATACACCAGCAGACACAAGCATCCTTCAGAAAGGCCTCATAGAAATGGATAACTGGTGCCAGAGCCATGGCCTTAAACTGAATGCCAAAAAATGTATAGTCATACCCTTTGGGAAAAACAAAGTACCCACAAATTACCACATAGGTGGTAATCCATTAAGTACGGAAGAAGTAATCAGGGACCTAGGGACCCAAGTTGACAGTAACCTCTCATTTGACACTCACATTGCCAAGGTGGTTAGGAAGACCTTCTATATTACCCACCTTATCATGAAAGGATTCACATCTAGATCAAGAGAGGTCATTGTGCCCCTATATACTCTTCCCTTATCAGGCCCATAATTGAGTACAATGCCCCATTTGGGATGTACCTTACCAGACACCTGCAGCAGCTAGAAAGACCCCAAAAGTACCTCACCAGAGGATCAAGGGTCTCAAACATATGTCATATGCTGCCCAGCTGAAGAAACTCCAGCTCTATTCAGTCGCATACCGCCTACTCAGAGGCGATCTATGTCTGATGTATAAGGCCATGTCCAATCTGGAATTAATGGACATGCTCCACCTCAGAAAATCCAAATCCACCAGAGCCACGAGAGCGAGAGATTTGAACCTCAACACAGAAATAAATAGGATGTGCTGGAGGGACAGATTCATAACCCAGAGGCTCCCTACACTCTGGAACAGAATCCCTGTCCATGTTAGGCAGAGCCCCTCACTGACTCTCTTCAAAAGAAATCTTGACGAGTGGATGGGAGATCGTAGGTTTACCCAGGGGGTCATCTCTGTGTCACTACTAGACAGAGGCACAGTAAACTAAACCCTAAATGGGCATATTATTCTCATTCCAAGGGGTGGTGAAAGCCACACACACTCTGGCTAGGCTTATAAATGCCCTAGGGCAGATAGCCTAGTATGAACCTATGAACCTATGATAATACATCTCTGAAACATCAATAGTAACCTGTTTGCATTTCTTTCCTGTGCAGGTGCATCCACCTTGCGACAGTGACATGGCTTTATGAGCAGGAGAACGATAAGTGAGAGTGTGGATGTGTGGCCATTCCTACATTCACTGGGCTGCCAGCCATGCCTCCAGTAGTGAAAACCACTACAACTTCAGCTTCCCCACATCTAGTGTGAAGGTATACTGGATTGCAAGAAGAGGTATACATTGGAGCAAACTCCTGCAGTTGTTGGAAGAGAAGTGTTCCATCTACCCTTAGCCTGACATTCTTGTGCTGCACCATTGGAGGGAATGATGTCATCCCTCACCCACTCGGAAGGCTATGGTTTCAAATCAGAACAATTTTTGAACACCTGCAGTCGTGGTGGCCACATTGTCATTTTGTGTGGCCTGACATAATTCCTTGCCAGATATGGAAAACAGCAAACAGTCAATGAGCAGCGCATAAGGCCAGATGTTTACAGAATAGGTTCATGCATGGCTTGATGCACAGGGTCGGTGGATCGACAATCTGCCATGACAGCATCACCACAGAAGATGTTTACCTTTTCAGAAGTAATGGCATTCACCTGAGGATGGCATTGCATTGTTCTTGACTGACCTCCACAATGGCATGATGACAGCTATGCACAATAAACTGGTAACATGCAGCTAGTGAGAATGAATGGAAAACAGCCATGACGAAGTAGGACCATTATGGTAAGTAAAACTCTATTGTTATATTTTATGAACACTATTGTCACTACTTACAACACAGGAAAAGAACTGCTAGGGAACTTGTACACATGCTGAGTAACACTTGATTTTCAGATTGCATAAGAACTATCTGTATGCTGTGCACAGCTACAGATAATCGTTTGATTATGAATTGTGTTATCCAAAATTATGATATTTTTCTTAGTTTGCTAAATAACTTTATCAGGGAACATATCATCAGGATAAGTAATATCTCATTTTGTAGGCAGTATTAATAGTTACAGGATGGAAAAAGAGCTGTGTCTGTATGCTGGACAAATGTACAGATATCATTTTGTTTAGGACTTCGGTTATGGAAATTATGATTTTTTCATTTTTCGGTAAATAACTTTGTTAGGGAGCATGTAATTGTGCCAAGTGATACCTCATTTTGAAGACTGTGTTATTCCTTACAACATGATAAAAGAACTGTGCCTGTATGCTGTACACATGTACAGATATCACAGTTTGTTTACAACTTTGGTTATGGAAATTATGATTTTTTTTAATATTTTGGTAAATAACTTTGCTAAGAAGCATGTAATTGTGCCAAGTGATACCTCATTTTGAAGACAGTGTTAGTTATTACAACATGATAAATTAACTGTGTCTGTATGCTGTATACATACACAGATATCATACTTTGTTTAGGATTAAGGTTATGAAAACTATGATTTTTCTTCACATTTCATTAAATAACTTTCCAAAGGAACATGTCTAAGTAATACCTCATTTTGAAGACATTATTAGTAGTTAAAACTTGGTAAAAGAACTGTGTCTGTATGCTGTACACATGTATAGATATCAAAGTTTGTTTAGGACTTAGTTTATGGAAATTATGATTTTGTACATATTTTGGTAAATAACTTTACAAGTGAGCATGTCAGTACCTAGAGTAATACCTCATTTTGAAGACAGTATTACTCCTTACAACATGGTAAAAGAACTGTGTTTGTATGCTGTACACATACACAGATATCACAGTCTTGTAAGATTATGAAAACTATACATTTGCAATATTTCTTTCTCATTATTATGCCCATATCTTTGCAAGGGAGGATGGTGATGACACAAATGATGCATCATTTTGAATCTGACATTGAGCCACACAACTTGTACACTGATACGTCATCTGTCAGTTACAGGTGATGAGATATTATGCTTTGTTTATTTATCAATTATATGAAATATAATATTAATCATGTTTCTGTGAATATCTCTATAACGGAGCATCACACAGAAATGGTTAAGGTATCATTTAAAGATGACATTCATACAAGCAAATGCATTACAAATTGTATGGGTCTACATGCTACATTCACCAAGATATTGTGATTTGTTGTACCAAAAGGTAAAAAATATGCACAATATCAGCATTCCTTGGCAAATATTTAATAATGACTTAAATACACACTCTCAACATTTACACTGTTGGAAAGGTCAGTGTCTGCTGAACAACTTTCACATTTACATTTTTTAGTCTAGGTCTTATAGTTAAAGAGTTATGAACATTTGTTTTCTGTGTGGTATTACAAATGGATTATCTGAAAATACGTTCAGGCTGCACTGCTGTTCCTATGGTGGAAGTAAGCAGGTAGCATTTTCTGAGCTGCTCCAGAGTGAATGAGTTAATAAAGATGTTTCTTGTTTAAAAGAAAAATAAGCAATAATCAAACCTTGTATCTTGTGTCTGTGAGCTAAACACCACCGCCATTATGCCAGCTCTCCTAATCCTAATTTAATCCAACTTAATTTATGTAAATACTAGGGTATCATGCTGCAGATTACCGCAAGTCTAGTCAATAACCAGAGGTCACAATCAAACTTCTGTACCTTATATCTGTGAGATAAAGACCTTTACTCTTATACTAATCCCTCCCACATCCTTTACAAATAAAATCTCAACTGTCTGTGTTCATCCAAGCAATGCAAAATATATTATCTTCTGTTTAAATATTGGCAGAAAAAGACAAGTACATTGATACACTTATTAATGTTGGTTTCTAAAGTCACATTTGCCATAAAGCATGGAGTCATATGTACAGAAATAAGAAGTTATGTACCTACCATAACGTTCCATGTTAGTTGTCTTTTTCTCGCCTTCTTTCTTGCTGGATGGGTTCGGAGCCGATCCTCGGCTCCGACTCGGCCAATATTAAAGCTCGAGAGCTAATTCCAACGGCTCGAGGCTCCCCTATATCCCACAATGCTAGGCAGTAACTACTCAGATCTCGTGTGATAGCTATACCAAGCAATCCTAGTCTCCATAGAATGAAGTAGGGAAACCCACCTCAAAACAATCTGTGTAAAAAGTATCGCAGACCTCAGTAAGGATAAAAGAGGTGGAAGAACGTGTGGGAATAACAACTTCCAGAGGAAGAACACAAACTGAATTCTTGTCGGTCTGTCCAGGCTTGGGGGAAGGAGGGTGGGACGCAAGAAAGAAGCCGAGAAGAAGACAACTAACATGGAACGTTATGGTAGGTACATAATTTCTTAATGTTAAGTTGTCAATCTCGCCTTCATTCTTGCTGGATGGGACCGCGTCCCTAGCACCTTATCCCGGGTGGCCTATCGGAACAGACTCTTGAGAACAGTGGAACCAAAATTGGCACGGCTTCTGGAAACCATGTCCAATTTGTAATGTGAAATGAATGTATGAGGAGAAGCCCAGGTGGCTGCTGCACAAATGGAATCTATTGGCAGCCTATCCTGGAAAGCTACGGATGTAGCTAATGCCCTAGTTGAATGAGCTCTAGGTCTTGAGGGTAGTTTTTGATGTCTGATCTCATAGATGAAGGTAATTGTAGAGGTGAGCCATCTAGAGAGGGATACTTTAGTAACTGGAAGGCCCAATTTCCCTTCCGCATATGACAGAAACAATTGATTAGATTTCCTGAATTGTTTAGTCCTGTCTAAGTAATATCTAAGTTGGCAATGAACATCCAAAAAATGTAGCTTTTGTTCCGACCTGTTTGAATAGTTAGGGAAAAAGATGGGGAGATCAATAATTTGGTTTAGGTTTATTTGAGAGGAAACTTTAGGCAAAAAGGATGGATTAGTATGGAGGGATACCCTGTATTTGTGAAACACTAAGTAAGGAGGACGACTGCACAGAGCATGGAGTTCAGATACCCTTCTCGCTGAAGTTATAGCTACCAGAAAAAGTGTCTTCCAAGAAAGCAACTTCAGAGAACATGAAGCCGCCGGTTCGAAGGGGGGAAGAATTAAAGATGCCAGAACTAAGTTCAAATCCCATTGAGACGGGGGATCTTTGATTGGAGGTTTGAGAAGAAATACGCCCCTTAAAAAGGCTTTACAGAGTTTGTGAGCCATGATGCTAGACTCCAAGACACCAACATGAAAATTAGATATGGCAGTCAATTGAACTCTAATGGTAGATGCAGATGATCCTAAATGAAAGAGTTCTGCTAAAAAATCTAGAATAGACTGGATAGGTGCTGTAAAGGGATCTATGTTTTTTGACGTTGCCCAAAAGGAGAAGCGTTTCCATTTGCTACTATAAATCTTCCGGGTAGAAGATTTATGAGAGGCTATCAAGATATCTCGGACCGAGCGAGATATTGAGGGAAGCCTGGCTAAGGTTGGAATCGGAGAAACCACGCTGTGAGGTTTAGAGAGGGCAGAGATTGGTTCAGCTGACCCGATTGGTGGGTTATCAGATCTGGTACTGGGTCCAGATGCCAAGGCTGCTCCAAAAGGTAACGATGAAGAAAGGGGAACCATATCTGTCAAGGCCAGTAAGGGGCAATGAGGATCATTGTCACTCTCAAGGCGATGGCTTTCTGAATTGGTTGAGATATCAGTGGAAAGGGGGGAAAGGCATATAGAAGTCCCGGGGGCCAATCGTGGACTAGAGCGTCTCTGGTGGGAAGGCCTGGTAACAGGAAGAGAGTGAAGAAGTCATGACACTTGCTGTTTTGGGGAGTAGCAAAAAGATCGCAGCAAGGCTGGCCCCATTTTAGGAATACTTCTTCTAGAACTGATTTCTTTAGAGACCACTCGTGGGGCATGAGAATTACCCTGCTCAATTTGTCTGCAATAACGTTGGATTTCCCGGGAATGTGCGTTGCTACCAGAAAACGCAGAGAAGAGATCGCCCATTGCCAAAGTCTGAGTGCCTCTCGACATAAAGGGTATGATCTGGTTCCGCCTTGTTTGTTGATGTACCACACTACGGACATGTTGTCCGTTTGAATTGCAATAGTCCCAGTGGGAAGAGAGTCGTGAAGGGCTTGCAACACTAAAAGCACTGCTCTCATCTCTAAGACGTTTATGTGCAAGTGGCACTCGAAAGGTTGCCACGTGCCTTGGACTGTCCTGCCCTGATAATGCCCCCCCCACCCGATCAGGGAGGCATCTGTTGTCAACGTGGCGACTGGGAGGGGAAGAGTGAAGGGTCTTCCTCGGAGAAGTTGATGTGATGTGATCCACCAAGACAGTTGATTCTTGCATGATTGAGTTATCAATATGGTATGGGACATCGGGAGCTGTTGAAAGGACCATTGAGTAAACAGCATCCATTGGAGGATCTTCATGTGAAAGCGAGCTAAGGGAAGAAGGGGAATGGCTGCTGCCATGAGTCCTAACACCTTCAAAACTAGTCCGGCTTTGACTTTGTTGCATTGTAAGAGAAGGGAAACTTGGTTCCGAATGTCTGACACTCTCTGCTCTGTGAGTCTGGCTGAAAGATTGAGTGTGTCTAAGGTGGCGCCTATAAAGGTAATAGATTGACAAGGCGATAAGGCAGATTTTTCGAAATTTATCGAAATGCCTAGAGCTTGGCAAGATTGGATGGTGAAGTCCCTGGATAGAAGAAGCTGATGTCTGGTGGTGGCGGTAAGGAGCCAGTCGTCCAAATATGGAAACACCTGGAATCCTTGACGTCTCAAGTGAGCCACGACCACTGCCATGCATTTGGTGAACACACGGGGGGCTGTAGTGAGACCAAAGGGCAGGGCCCTGAACTGGTAGTGACTGGCTCCCAGCCTGAAGCGGAGATATCTCCTGGAGCGTCTGTTCATTTTGATGTGGTAGTACGCGTCCTGAAGATCTATTGAGCACATCCAATTGTCCTGACCCAAGAAGGGCAGAATGGACTGTAGTGTGACCATCTGGAATTTTGTTTTCCTGACATACTTGTTTAAGTAGCTGAGATCCAGTATGGGTCTCCAGTCCCCTGTTTTCTTTGGTACCAAAAAGAATTTGGAGTAGATTCCGGATCCTTGCTGGTCTGCCAGGACTGATTGGATAGCTTTTTTTGCTAGCAGCTCTGAAATTTCTAATGCTGCTTGTTCCCTTAGACCGGGTGGAACATCTGGAAGGGATCTTTTGGGTTGGGTTGGGATGTGAATAAAGGGAATTTTGTAACCCTCGGATATGATTGACTGTACCCATTTGTCTTGAGTAAGGGAAAGCCAGGCTTTTGGGTACAGGGATAACCTTCCCCCGACTGCCTCCGAAGGTGGACAGCCGGGCAGCCCCTCAGGGATGCTGAAAGGGTATGTCAGAGAACATTTCTCTGCTACCCTGGTTTTGCGGACCTCCTCTGCCTCTAGGGCAGCGTCTATTATTATTCCCCCCTCTGCCTCTAGAGGGGAATCGGCCTGTCGTCAGATGAGACTCCCTGGGATTGTTTGCGGAACCACATCTTTCCTCCCTCTGACCTTTGGGATAGGGTCTAGAAGGGTAGAAAATGGACTCCTACAGCAGAGAGAGTCTTACCTTCTACCTCGCACCTGGTCAATGTATCCTTCACCTGTGGACCAAACAAGGATGATCCATCAAAGGGAGAATTGGTGAAGGACGCCTTGAAAGGGTCCGCAAAGTTGCATAGCCGCATCCAGGCGTGACGTTGTAAGGCAACACCTGTGCCTGCGCCTCTACTCGCCCCATCTGCTGCATATGAGACCAGCCACATGGAGGAGTTAACAATGGAATTCAGGGTTGCCAACTGGGAGTTCATTGTGCCTTTGAACCCCTCAGCTGTAGGATCCTTTATCAGTTCACCCATATCCTTGAGTAAATCTCTCTGGAGATGAGTGAAGTGGCATAAGTAGTTCAGCGACCGCATTGAAAAGGTCGCTGATGAGAACATCCACTTGCCGTACCTGTCCATGGTCCTAGATTCCTTATTAGAAGGATGGACAGGAACCGAAGGATCAGCTAACTCCTTCTTAGTGGCCGCAGCCACCACCATGGCATCAACAGGGACACCTTTGGATAAAAAATCTTTATCTCTAGGGGCAGTAATAAATTTAGATGGTCTCCTCAGGGTGGGTTCCACTGAGTCAGGAGCCGTCCAAGCCTTCCTTGCCACCACTTCCATAAGGGGGTCAAAGGGAGGGGACACCCAGGAGGTAGAAGGGCGAGAGCCAAACGCCTCAAGATACACTGACTCATCCTCCGAAGGGTTAAGGGCTGGCCAGTTCCCCCTCTGTTTCAGGATCTCAAGGATGTCAGCAAAGGAGACATCCTCAGAGGGGGATCGAGGGGAACCTTCGGATTCCTCTAAGTCAGTGTCAGAGGTGATAGACTCAGGAGAGTCAATGTGCTCCCTCTTGCACTGCCTCTTCCTTGGGGGATCTCCTGCCGGGTCAGGAGAGGCCTCGGAAGAGGAGGAAATTCCCAATAAGGAAACTTGAGGAGTTGGCTCTCTGCGGTCTAAGACAAGGGGGTGAGCAGAAATCACCGCAGGCACTGTAGATGGAGGGGCTGAAGGAGCCGACTGTGGGGCAGAACCTGGTTCTAGCACGCTCCACATGACCTCGAAGGCACCCCTGTCAGGCAAGGCCAGAGGCCCCCGCTCCGAAGAGACAAGGACCTCCCCCGGCACCGACAGGGACGGCTCCGAAGCCGATGTCGGAGCCGAACTCACCAATGCCGAAGCCCCGAGAGGGAGAGCGGGGTCGGACAAGGGTCCGATGCCACTCACCCCCTTGGAGCCAACGAGGGAAGCCCGGTGCCGAGATCCCTCCAAGGGGAGATCGGAGCAGACGACGGAGCCGAAAGGGAAGGTATCGGATCCGACGCACTGACAGTCATGGCTCCGACAAGCCCTGGCTCCGAACTCAAAGGAGTCGGAGGAGGAATGTATTGGGGAACGGAAATAGCCACTGACTGGTGAGTCGGGCTATGCAGCATTTGGGCCAGTGCCTTGGACTTGAGAAGTCTACTCACTACCCTTTGCAAATCATAGTCAGATAACCTGGAAGACCGTGAGGAATGAGTTTTATGGCTCCATTCAGAAAGAAGAGGGGATCCTGGTGCCGAATGCACAGAGCCGATAGAGGGGGATCTGGACCTCTTCCTAGACTGTGGCTCTGATAAAAGTATCAGAGCCAACGTAGTTTTATCAGCCTTGGCTCCAGCTGGAGCCGAGGTAACAGTATGAGGCTTGGAAACATCGGCTCCAGCCGGAGCCGATGTCGAAGCCGACTTAGTCTTTCCAGCAGTCGACTCTGGAACCGGAGCCGACTGTTTGGAAGTTTTGGAAGGCTTCCCCGACACAGACTGAGTCGGGGGGCCTTCAGGCTTTAATAAGCCCCGCAAGATTAGTTTATTCTTACGTTCCTGCAGGACTCTAGGGCTAAACCCATGACAAACAGCACAAGAGTCCTGCAGGTGCAAAGGCCCCAGGCAATACACACAAGAAGTGTGACCGTCTGTCAGAGACATTTTCTGACAGCACGAGTCACACTTCTTGAAGCCTGAGACCTTGTCTTTTGACATAGTAAAAAGGAGTGCCTGACACAACACAAACACACTACAGACACACCCTTTACAGAAAAATTATTAAATTATTAAATTAAATTATTAAGGCTAAAGCAAGCCACAAACACACACACACAAGCCCTTAACAGAAAAAAAAGGACAACGAATTTAGTCACTAATGGACTGGGGGAAGGGTAGGGGCCGAAGGCCTACAAGATAAGGGTAGAAAGGGAAAAAAGACTCGACAAACAGGGGTTGATTTATCTAAATACTTAATTAAACTAAAAGGTTATGGTATGACAACAAAAAAGGGGGTTTAAGAAGTACCTAATAAGGTAAAACTCTAACTCACCTGCCTGAGCCGGTAGAAAAGCACCTCGTCAGCTATAGCGGCAAACGAGATCTGAGTAGTTACCGCCTAGCATTGTGGGATATAGGGGAGCCTCGAGCCGGTGGAATTAGCTCTCGAGCTTTAATATTGGCCGAGTCGGAGCCGAGGATCGGCTCCGAACCCATCCAGCAAGAATGAAGGCGAGATTGACAACTTAACATCTATCTTTATGGAAAGTCAAATAACAGATGTTGACAGGAAAGTGCCAACAGTTCAGAGACTCATCTGGCTAAAGTAGTAGCTACAAGGATTAGTTTTCTCCAACAGGGGAACTCTAGGTCAGCAGAACTAGCAGGTTCAAAAGGGGTAAGTTTCTGGAGAACAAAACTGAGATCCCATGTAAGAGTATCACGGACCTTATAAACAAGGACATTGGCAACCTCCAAACACTTGACCCCACACAGTTTGGTTTTGTCAGAGGGATATCATGCCTGTTAAACTTGGTTGATTTCTTCAAAACAGTCACCAAAGCCATGGATGAGGGGAAGATGCTGCACATCACCTAACTGGACCAAGCCAAAGCCTTTGATACTATTCCCCACTCGGGCTTAATAGATACTCTCTCCCAGCTAGGCATCAACCCGTATGTCACCAGATGGGTAGCTAACTGGCTCACTGATAGAACCCACTCTGTAAAAACAGGGGATGCCACCTCCACTAGTAGACCCGTAATGAGCAGTGTACCCCAAGGATCGGTCTTGGGGCCTCTACTGTTTGGGATATACTTTTCTGAGGTGCAAGCCAAAACCAGTGGTCTGTGGCTGATCAGGTTTGCAGATGACTGCAAGGTGGCACTGTCTTAATTCCCCTAGTGATGTGAACATCTTCCAAGAGGGCCTTACCCAAACTAATGACTAGTGCCAGAAGCATGGCCTCAAACTGAATGCCAAGAAATGCATCATTATGCCCTTTGGGGAAAATGGCATCCTCACTAATTATCACATTAATAACTATGTACTAAGCATGCAGACAGTCGTGAGGGACTTGGGTACCCAGATTGATAGCAACCTGACTTTTGACCACCACATTGCCTCCGTTGTACAGAAGACTTTCTACATGGCCCACCTCATAAATAAGCATATTTCATCTAGGAACAAGGATGTCATAACATCTCTGCATTCTTCCCTTATCAGACCCATTATCGAGTACAATGCTTCCTTCGGCATGTACCTTGCCAAGCACATGCAGCAGCTGAAGAGAGATCACAGAGGTTCCTGATCAGGAAAATCCAGGGTCTCAAACACCTATCCTATACAGATCGGCTAAAAGCCCTGTCCCTCTACTCAGTCTCATACAGATTTCTCAGAGGCATACAAGGCCATCTCAAATTCAGCCTTGATGGAGTTGCTGCATATCCGTAAGTCAAACTCCACTAGTGCAATCTGCATGCAAGGCCTTAACCTGGTCTGTGACATTAATAGAACTTGTTGGTTGGATAGATTTATGTCCCAACGACTCCCCCATCTGTGTAAGAGACTCCCTCTCCATGTCAATCAGAGTACCTCTCTAGCCCTCTTTAAGAAGAACCTGGATGACTGGATGGGAAACAGAAAATACACCCCTGGAATCCCACCTGTGTCCTTGCTGGACAGGGAAAACAGGTGCTGACTTTGAGGGAATATGGGCCAAATTCTTGCCTAGGCTTATAAGGGCCTCTGGGCCAACAGCCTAATATCCTATGAACCTATGGACCTACAAGAGTGGGTTCCTTGAGAGGTCTGAGGAAGAAAATGCTGGAATAGCTATGCAGACTTTTGCCTGAGAGAAAGAACTGAAACCTTGATAAAAACTGGAAATTAATGGTAAGTGAACCTTTATATCAAAGAAACTGATGCCTGCATCAAAATGGCTAGACAGAAAAAGAGAATCAAAGGAATCGAAGCAGTGACAAGGTCCAATCCTGTTGTGTAGTGCAAAAGGAAAATGTTTCCATTTACCATAGTAAACATTTCTAATGAATGGCTTCTAAGATACAGTAAGTATATGGACTACCCTAGCAGGGTACAATAGGGCCCTGATCATCAGTGGGACTTGAGAAGGCATGCAGTTAACTTGAGAGAGCAGATGTCCAGATAGGGTTTGCCAGATGAATGGGACAGGTGATCCACAAGAGGATCTAAATGCAGAGGAAATTAGGGTCACAGCAGAGGGAACCACACTTGTCAAGACCAAAAGGAGTTATGAAGATAACTATGGCTCTGCTTATCATGGCTTTCTGGAGTCACTTCATTACAAGAGGCAGGAGTGAAAGGGTGTAGAGAAACCTACAGGGCCATTAATAGACTAGAGCTGCCCTCAGTATTTATCCCTGTGCTGGAATGAGGGAAAATAATTTGCTGCATTTTGGTGATGGCCAGGGATGCAAAGTGGTCACAGAAAGGCCTCCCTTGGTGAAAGAATATCATCCATGCTACACAGGGGCTGAGAGACCACTCATGGAACATCAAAACACACATGTGAAGCCTGTTTGCTAAGTAATTTGTCCAACTGCAAAAAGAAAAAGAAAACTGGAAACACTCTAAAACAACAAATGTTTAGAAGAAGCCTTGAAGGTGAAAGTGTTTACTTGCGAACTTGAACTTGGATTAAACATTTGCTGTTTTAGAGTGCTTCCAGTTTTCTTTTTCTTTTCGGATTTGATTTTGTGACTGAGAACTGGCTGACTGCCTCACAGCTGTATTTTTGGGTAATCTGTCCAACTGGGGATGTGTATTTTTAGATCATTGCTCACTCCTGAAGTCTCATGGATTCCTAACAGAGGAAGTAATATCTGGTTCCTCCCTGTTTGTTGCTATACCATACTACTGCCATATTGTTCATGTTTATAGATATCATACCCTGATACAGGTAATCTTGAAAGATCTGCAATGCTAGTAGGACAACCTTCATCTCCAGCACATTGATATGCAAGTTGGCCTCCTGCCAACTCCACATCCCATGGGCCGTCTGCAGTATCCCCCCACACCAAGATAGACCAACCTCTGGTCAGGTTAGGGGATGTGTAGCAACCATTTTAGATTGGTAGCATGGCACACTCTTGGCAATAAGATTCTCTGATCCATGGGTCCCTTCAGCTGAAACGACTGAACTCTGAGGGTCCAGTGAGGTACTCAGAGTGTAATATCTTGCTAGTGGAATGACATGAAATGTAGATGCCATGAGACCTAGCACTCTGAAAACAAGGAATGATGGAACATAAGGTTGAATGAAGCCCTTAAGGAAGAATGCCTGTCTTGAGGAATAGTACCAAACTGTCAAAGAGTGTTCAGGTGAAGCCAATGAAAATCAATTGTGATGGTTCCATCTGTGACTTAGCAGTGTTCAGTAATACCCTTAAAGACAGACAGAGCCAGAGTAAAATAGTCCTTTGCCTTTGTCAACAAGCCTCTTGTGACAGACACTAAGAACCAGTCATCCAGACATGGGGATATCCTAATTCCCCTTAGTCTCATGTGAGATGCAACCTCTACCATGCAATGTATAAAGGGTTTACCTTTATATCGTCGATCGGCCATGTAATCGACTCATTTAAGCGACCCAAAACCGCGAAAAATTTTAAATGTCGAAAATATTTCGACATTCAACATTTCCGGCCGCGCAACACCTCCACACCAGTGCTACCATGGTCAAAAAAGGGTGAGTTTTTGTCGTTCGCTTATTCGGCATTTGACGTTGGAGACGTTTGCACTTTGGTAGTCATGGAAGTTGGTTCACCCATATTGGGATCAACGATTTAAAGGTAAACATGTGTAAACACCCAAGAGGGCTGTGATGAGACTAAATAGCAAGGCTCTGAGGTAATGAATGGCTCCTAAGCGGAACTGCAGGGACTTTCTAGAGGCGTTGGCACTTTTTATGTGCAGATAAACATCCTGGAGGCCTATGGAGCTGATTCAATCCTGTTCCCTCAGACGGGGAAGAAATGCTTGCACTGTGACCATCCAGAACTCATTTTTCTTCACAGAGGGGTTTAGGCCACTGAGATCCAAAATGGGCCTGAGGGCCTCATTTTCTTAGGAACTAATAAGAAATGAAAGTTATAAACTTACCATAACAACAGATCTGTGTTATCTTCTTCTGTCCAATTTAGTTCCAAGGCCAGCATCTCAGAATCTTCACCACCGAGGCTCCACCTCCTCTACCCATAATACTATACCCTCTCAGAATTTCCTCAGATCATTTGCCCCTCCCATAATCCTGAGCAATACCCTAACTGAAAAAGGGTGTTCCCAAAAAAGGAGAAGACAGTATCCCAAAAATTAGGCAAAAAGGAAAAGAATGCTACTTAAGTAGCTTAAGTGTAAGCTCTGGATAGGTCTGCATAGTCAGACAAAAGTATCAAAAAAGAAATGACAATTTGGATGGTGGAAGGATGGAGGGATGGCTGATACAGATGGAAGAACATAACATGAATCTAGAGTTAGGGTAAGTATATATCGTATCTGCTTTTGTCTTTTCTGTCCATCTCAACCTGAGGGGACAGAATGCCCAGACAGTAAAACCCAGGGTGGCACTAGGAGAAAACATTCTGCCAAATAGTAGATCCAAAGGTGGACCTGGATTTAGACTGAATGTCCAATTTTTAATGGTTTACCAAGGTATGAGTACTAGACAAGTAGCAACTGCACAAATTTCATCTAAAGAGACTCAGGTAAAGAAAGCGTCTGACATGGCAACCATCTTGCAGAATGAGCTTTAGGCTTACCAGGTAAAGGAATTCCTTTTAAAAAGTTCACAGACTAAATACAATCATAAAACTAGCTGGATAAAGTAATTTTCGAAAATCAGCTTACACAACCAAGTTTTGTCAAAATAGACAAAAAGCTAATTAGATTTCCTGAAGGTCTTATTTCTGTCTAAATAAAATCTCTGTTAAGTATTTAGTTCTGTCGAAATAAAATCTCAATTAAGGATAAACATGCAAACAATGGAGCAAGTATTTGCCTTTGTTACTGAAGCTGGAGAAGAAGACAGGTAACTGAATAGGCTGATTTAGATTTGACTCAGAAGCCACTTTAGGTAGGAAAGAAAGTTGAGTATGTAGGGAAGCCCTGTCCTTATGACACACAACTAAGGTAGAAATTTAAGATAAGGTCTGAAGCTCTAACAGTCATTTTGCAGAAATAGCCACAAAAAACAAGGTCTCCTGAGAGAGCAACTTCAAATTGTGGAAGCAGCTGGCTTTTAAGAGGGCCTAGGCAAGGTCTGTAAAAGAATCTAATCCCAAGAGGGAACCAGATCTCTGACATGAGGTCTGAGGAGGAATGTGCCTTTCAGAAAGCCCTTTGACAGTTTAAGAGGAAGTAATAGGTTACTCTTTAAACCAACATGAAAATTAGATACAACAGAGGAATAGCTAAGACCAGAATGAAACAAATCTCCCAGGAAATCTAAAACTGCATCAAAAGGAAAGTAAAAAGAATTTATACCTATGGAAGACGCCCAAACAGAAAATCATTTCCATTTGGTAGTATAAACTTTTCGAGGAGGAGATTTGAGAACACAAAAGGATAAAGGCAACTCCCTTAGTAAACTTGGGAACTTTAGAATTCATTGGAAATAGAGGAAGCAAGCAGTCAATTTAAGGGATTTGAGATTAGGGTGAAGTTGACCCAAGGGATGTAATATTAGATCCAGGACCAGATCCAGACCCCAAGATGGGTATTTCAGATGAGGCTACAGGAAGGGGAACCAGACCTGTCTCAGACAAAAGGGGTCAATAAGAATGACAGCAACTCTGCAACAAGCTGTTTTTTGAAGAAACTTTATTATCAAAGAGGTTGAGGGATAATCGTAAAGGAAACCCAGGGGCCAAGCATGGAGAAGAGTGTACTTTGATGACTGCCCCTCTAGGAAAATTAGAGCAAAAAAGCTGCTGCACTTGGTGTTGGCAGGGGATGTGAAAAGACTGCAGCAGGGGTAGCACCAGGGGGTGAACACTAGTGCCACTATCTCTGGATTGAGAGACCACTCTTGAGCCAAAAGGATGCACATGCTCAATCTGTCTGCTAAAATGCTGGATTTCTCCAGAATATGCATTACCATCAGAAATCACTGTTAGGACATAGCCCATTGCCACACCCTTATGGTCTTTCGACACTGAGGATTTTACTGGGCTCCCCCTGCATGACTATATACCATACCACTAAGATGTTGTTGGACTGAATGACGGTCACAACCTTCAGAAAGCATCCTGGAAGGTCTACAGCTCTAGGAGGATGACTCCCACTGCCACACCCTTATGGTCTTTCGACACAGATGATTTGACTGGGCTCCCCCTGCATGACTATATACCATACCACTAAGATGTTGTTGGACTGAATGACGGTCACAACCTTCGGAAAGCATCCTGGAAGGTCTACAGCTCTAGGAAGATGACTCTCATGAAGACTGGTCTATAACTGTGACCATGGATTTTGGACTGCCTTCCCCTAGAAATGCCCCCACCCCAAGAGAGAAGCACCCTTGGTAACCATGGTCTGGTGTTGAGGAAGAACAAATGGGTGATACACAGGACCAAAATGGGAATATACCACCAGGCAATGTGGCAACAATGTATGTTGGTGAGGCAGGTGGGAAAGTACTTGGAATGGGATAAAACTGACCACTGTAGTGTAAGATAAACTAACATGGCGATCAAGCATAGGAGCCAGAGATCAAGAAAGGTGGAGCCCTCTGACAGTTTAGCAGCTGGGATGCCTCAAGTCATAGATAAGATTATTTGGAAGTGTGAAATTTGGCAACATGACTGGTGATATGTAGATGGCATCCTATAAATTCCAGGTCTATACTGGTTGCAGGCTGGACTTTTTGTAGTTTATGGTGATGCCTGAGGATAGATATAGTAGAAGCAAATAGCCCCTGAATTTGTTACAGATGACTTTGTGGCTGTTGTGAGGAGCCAGTCATCCAGATAACAAAAGACATGGAACCCTTGTAGCCTGAGCCAGGTTGTGACCACTGCCTGGGTGGTTATGGTGAGCCCAAAGGGCAGAGCACAGGGGTGATAATGGCTGGCTCTCTGCCAGCAGTGCAGGAACCTTCTGGAGTGCCTTTCTATCTTTATGTGATAATTAGCATCCTTGAGGTCTACAAGCATAACCATTCATCCTTCTTCAGCAGAGAGAGAATAGACTGCGGAGTGACTATCCAGAATTTGATCTCTTTTACAAAGTGATTCAAAGCACGGATGTCCAGAATGGGTCTGAGGTTCTTCTTTTTCTTCAGCACTAAAAGAATCTTGAGTAGACCCCAGATCCACTTTGGTCTACTGCAACATCTTGGATGACACTATTGCAAAGCAATGTTATCTCTACTGCCAGTTCCCTTCGCTGATGGGGGATGTTGGGAAGAGATTTTCAATGCTTTCTTGAAGCATAAAAAAGGGAATTGAATAACCTCTAGATGTGGCTCTCGACATCCAACCATCTGAGATGATGGCCTCCCAAGCTTCTGGATAGGGAGCCAGGCACTCTCCCCCTCAACTTTTTCCAGAGCACAGAAGTCAGGCAACTCTGCAGGGGTGTAAAAAAGGGACTTCTGGGGAAAGGGCCCCCTGAAAACCTGGTTTTGTTTACCACCCTGCCCCTGGGGTTGTGCCCACTGAATCCCCACCACCATCACCATGGGCACCACAATTACAAGGAGTGTTTTGGGAGAACTCCTGTGGTTTGCAAAATGAGATGTTTTCCCTCATTCTACTTCCTAGAAAAGGACTTTTAAGGAGTGGAAAAACATACCCCAACAGCAGCCAATGTCTTATAGGTTCACAGGTAAGTACTAGGTTAGCTGCCTTTGCAGAACACTTTAAGCCTTGCCAATTTCCCTTTTTGAGCTAGAAAATAACCTATCCCATTTGGTTATAGATTGGCCTTACTCATTCCATTGTCAGTAATTATATATTACCCATAATAAGAATACGTGTATCATACCATTGATAATTTCAGGGGGCCCATGCATGGCATAAAGCATTCAGGAGCTGCTTCATTCCATTAGTAGTACAGTGCCAGTCTTGGGGTATATTTTCTGTTTCCCATCCATAGATCTAAGTTGTGCTTATAAAAGATAGGGATGAACTGTATTTTATGTGGATGAGGAGTCTATTCCACAGCAGTGGTATCCCTCTGTGAAATATTCCTGTCCAGACAAACCATTCTGTTGCTGTTGCAGAAGAGGTTTAAATCCCTAGAAAGAGTATTTCTGATGTCATTTAACTTGCTGGTGTGCAGTAAATACATCATTAATGGGACAGAGGATGCCTTGTATGCCAGGTAGAGGTTACATCTTAGTAGTCTGAAGGATGCAGAGTACAATGACAGGGCTTTGCTTCAGCCCACATAGGACGTGTTGTTTAGGCTTTCTATCCATTTAGTAAGGTATCTCTGTGGGAGTTCTAGCTGTTGCATGTGTCTGGACAGATGCATGCCAAAGGCGGCATAGTATTTAATGATTAGCCTAATGAGGGCTGAGTAAAGGGGGTCAATGACATCCCTAGATCTAGACACAGTCCCTTTGTTTATAAGCTGTGCAGTACAGGAGGACTTTCTTACAACAGACACACATCGGTCAAATGTTGACTAACTGTCTGCCTAAGTTTCCAAATCCCGAATGACTGGGTCAACTTTTAGGGGAGTATTGTCAATGCAGTAGTTGCCTGGGGCAAATGACTTCCCAAAGGATACAATAAATTTTCTGGTATTTGGTTTCAGACCACGATTTTTGACACCAGTGCAAGATGGCTACATCATATGGGGACTCAATTATTGCTCCTAGCTTGCAGTCATCTGCAAAGTTAGTCAACTTCAGAAAAGTAGATGCCAAACACAGAACCCTGGGCTCAACTGGTGACTGGTTTCTGTGTAGAGGTAACATCCCCTGTTTTGATTATCAGCATCCTATCTTTGAGACAGATGGCAATCCACTGGGCGACTCAGTTTATTATCAGTTTATTTAGCATTTCTACTATGCCTGAGTGGGGAATTGTGTCAAAAGCGTTGGCTAGGTTGAGGAATGAGGTGTGTACCATTTTGCCTTCATCCACTGCTTTGGCAACCTTTTCAAAAAATAGACCAGGTTGAGTATGACCTGCCCTTGATGAATCCAAACTAAAACAGGTCCAGTGTTTACAGGTTCCCTATATATTGACTGATTCATTCCATGATAAGTCTTTCCATGGTGTTGCATATGAAGCTGGTTAGACTTATGGGACTGTAACTGTCTGGGTCTGTGGAAGGTCCTTCCTTATGTAGGAGAATGACTGTGGCTGTTCTCCATCGGATTGACAGAAAACCTGTATGAAGGCTGAGACTGAACAATGTTGTTAGCGGATGTGGCTAAATCGTGCCTCATGCTATTTAAGATGCATCCAGGGATACTGTCAGGACTCATCAATGCAGTATTTTTAGCTTTTGATAGCACTTTTAGGACTTGGTTGAGTGTGATAGGTAGAGGTAAGCCAGTTTCAAGTTTTATCTTGACAGACAGATGGAGAGGACAGAGGGAGGAAAGTTAGAGCTAAATTTATCGGCCAGTAGTGTTATATCTTCAGCCTCGGTGTAGGTAATATCGTTCACAATCATCTCAGTGCATTGCTGCTCTGCACTGTTGGGAATAAGAACACAACTAAAAAGAGGACTTCCAAGACTGCTGCAAATTGAGTAACAGCTTAATTTCAGCTCTCTCAATGTGAAAGCAGAAGCTCAGAACTCACTTTTTGGATACATTTCTGTAACTAGTTAGTAAGTGCACTGCTGAATGCCATTAGAAAAGAAATTCAGACAATCTGACAAAAAAAAATCAATCACAAAAGGTGACAGAAAGACACTAACTGGGAAGAATTCTGCAGCTGTTCAGCAAAAAGCAGTGCAAGCTCCAGTTTTGGTGAAAGACATGATATTCAGTAATTTACAGGAAAACATAAGTCAAATACACTCAGAGCTGATTAAAATAAACAAAACACTAGTGGAGTATATCAACTCAAATAACAAAAGGCAGGAAAAAATGGAAGAAGCTTCAACAGATATTCAGATGGGGTGATAAAGCTGCAAAATTCAGAGGCCAAAATGATGAAAAGGCTGGATGAATATGAGACTGCTCAACAGATGTTTAAAAATATAATAGAAAACAAAACATTTTCTGCTGTACCAGAGAAGCTGGAAGAAACACACTGTATTAATTTTATGAAAGCACAAATAAGCTGGACTGGCATGCCATAGCAGGCGTTGTTAATTGAAAGGGTACACTGTGTGTGTGAAGACATGTGAAGGCTGCCAGCCTAGCTAGATAGAATTTTGTAGATAATTCTATGTCACTGTAAATATGAATATAATCCACAGGCTTGTCCTTTTAAATGTAAGAAAACTGTGTTAAATGTTGAACTTCAAAAATCTAAGCATAGTGCACTCTGCTGGAAGAAAAGCTGATAAGTCAAGCATTATATGACTGATCTCAAAGCTCGGAGACATAATGTCTGGACTGAGGAATTACTTCTATTGTTTTGAGACCAGAGTTAATTGCTAGATTTTACATATATAATGTCTTTTATTGTTGTAGTTTCCTGGTCAGGTGTAAGATCAAAGACATTTTAAAACTCTGAGCTTCTGTTAGCCTGGGGACCATAGAAGAATGAGGTAATCTAAAATGAGTCAGAAATGATGCATTATTTTTAAAACTTTCTCAGAGAAAGAGAGAATCAGAGAGAGCATTTTGGATTTTGTCTAAAGGACATTTACTCACCAGTACTCTGCCTTTGCTCTATATGTAAGTTTACTTAGAACTTTGATTGCTCTTAAGAGTTAGATAGGAATTTAGTCAGATTTAGTCTAGCTGTTTTCTATATTTATGTCAGACTATTCTACAGTATTATTTTAAGCATTTTCCTGTGATCACTTGACTAGCATTGTGTTGAATTGAAGAGATTTGTCTTGTGTTTTTATTATTTATTATTAAATATTTGTATACCTTTCAACTGTGGCTGTTTTGTGTACAGATAATTTAAGCTCTAGAGTACATTGCATGTACACAGTGATACTGTACAAAGCCACTCCAATAAGCCTTAAAAGTTCTGGTCACACTAATTGAATAATAATATTGCACAGTAAAATTGGACACCCTTTGGGAAGGGCCTTATTGGTAGCTGATAAATACGGGTTCTGATGGTAGTGAATTACTACCTTATAGCCTGGACAGAAGAGGCACAGCTAGTGAACCTGTGCCAGCCTTCCCCAGGAGTGTCTGTGTGGTTGTATATAAATCATATCTCAAAGTGTGTGTGTGTGTGTGTGTGTGTGTGTGTGTGTGTGTGTGTGTGTGTGTGTGTGTGTGTAATCTACTTCGGCAAGGACATGAAGCACTGGTTGGACAGAGGGGGTGCTGAGAGGACTTGGCTTGGAACCCTGGCTAAGGACTCCACTCTATAGCTGTGCCAGTGGGGAGTCTTATTAGGGATATGGAGAGAAATGGAGAAATCAACCCCAGACTGACTGTGATCTCTGTGTGCTCTTAAGGGAAATTGTACTTTACTGTGTGTACTTGTTATCCTTCCCAATGTGGACGGCCCTCACTAGTGTTACTAGTGAGGATTGAGGCTCCTTGATTACTGGGCCAGTGAACGGGTTTCACAGTATGTATGCTCCAAACCTGGCCATAAGAAAGCAACCTAGACCTTTAATAGCAAAGATGCAAGCCTAGCAGCAAAAGGAGTGGATTCTGACAAAACTGTGGCAGAAGGACAAAGTACTAAACGTGGAAGACAGCTGAATGTTTCTGGAAAATGATTACTCACTGTACACCTGGCAGAAGGGGATACATTTATTCCACTAATCTGGGAATGTTGAGAAGCAGGCATGAGATTCAAACTGCTGCACCCAGCTAACTTCAGAATATTCTTTCCTGGAGGGACAAAATCATTTTTTGATGTGGAATATGCTAAGGAGGAGATTCTGCTTCATGTTTTTCTGGTAGCAAAGATCAGAGGTAGAAACTGCACCAGTGAAACCTTTTCCAATGTTTCAATGAAAAATGCTTGAGAGACACAAAAAAGCACAAGAGTTGACTAGAAGAACTGAAAGTACATTGGACATGAACCACAGACTGGATTTGGGAGCTACAGATAAACAGGAATAAAACCAGCAACTTGAAAATTGACAAATAAATGTGAGATTACATTTGTGAAACATAACATAAGAAGAAAACCTGGAAATATTGGATTTTTTTTACTTTGCTAAACTTGTAGGTACTTCATGTCATTAATGTTTGGAAGAACACTTAGGAGAGGGAGAGACAAGGGTGAGAGTTAACTGTAAGTAATTGTTTTTCTTACTAGTAGTATTTTTTATAATGTATGATGTAATCTCTATGCTCTAAAGTATTTTTTTCTCAGTTAATTTCAAGTGTAATGAGGATAATAAACAGGTGCCCCTGTTTTTTCCTTCTGTTCTCTTTTCCCTTGTTCAGTTTTAAGAAATATGGGCACAGCAACATAAAAAATAAAAGTCCGGTCAAAAGTGCATGATACAAGAAAAATCAATGTGCTTTTTCTCGTTCTTGCATAGGGGAATAACTGGAATAAGGCTCTTGGCTTGATCTAGTAACACATTTTAAAATAAAGCAAACAAATAAAAAAGAACATTGAATATAATAAAGTTTTCCTCTAGCAAATAAAGAAATGCTTGTAGAAGCAACTCTGTATCTGATTCTCATGTCTCCATGGAGACAATCTGACAAAGAGCAATAAAAACAGAATACTTCTTTCTTTCACTGGCTTTCTTTCAATGGTCAGGAGATAATGTTTTCTGAAAGCATTCAAGTGTTTTTCCAATCTGGGAAAGCAAAAAAATATTAGACAAAACCAGACAGCACTTAGTAGAAGCACAGGTTATACCATGCATCTCAGCATGGATAACCCACCTTTTAGGTTAACCCAAGTCCATGAGTGTGGCTGTCAGTTTGGGACAATGTTCCTATTAGGAGGGTAAAACTTCAATATTTGAAGGCCTACATAGTTTTGTGTGTTAGTACTACATTAACAAGTTTTGGGGCCATATTTGTTTTTTTTTTTTGTTTGTTTGAAGGCTTTCAATACAACAAAAATTTTGTAAAATGAAACATAGACTAAAATGGATATGACAAGAAACAACTGTATAAAAGATCAACCTACCAAACATTAGTGTATGCATGTAAAAAGCTGTTATATATAAAAAGTGGGAATAAGTTTTTAACACAATGGCACTTCCTATATTATCTTTAAATGTTAATGGCCTCACAGATATATAAAAAAAGAGTAGTAAACTATATTAAAAAATGTAGAGTGCAAACAGCTATGATACAGGAGACACATTTTGAAATAAATGAAAATATGAATTTGAAAGGTTTTCAGGACAGTTATTCATCAGAATACTGGGACAAAGGAAATGAGGAATACTTATATTCATTGTGAGAGGGGCTCCAATAGTGATAGAAGAGGATAAAAAAGATAATACTATTAGATTTGTAGTACTAAGGGGCTACTGGCAAGGGAGGAGAATTACACTGGAATGTATTTATATTCCACCTAAAACTGTTATAATGGAGCTTAGGAAAATTCTGGGAGAAATAAACAGCTTTCAGCAGGGAATATTACTTACAGGTGGGGACTGGAATTTGATATGCAGCAAAGAAAATGTGTCTGGGGGACCCATAAGGAAAAATATAATGAAGGAGGGTAGACATTTGAAGAATTTTATGAAAATATTTGGCATGGAAGATATGAATTCAGTAGTAGGAGTTCGAAGTGAGTTTACACATTATTCCCCAAGATATAAAAACTGGGCTAGGCTAAACAAAACTTACATTTCACAGAAACGTGTATTTAACTGAAAGTTTTGGCATGCATCCAATAACTATTATAGATCAAGCGCCAATAATAACTAACATAAAAATGCATGGCATTTTCCTACCTGTCTGCTGAAAAGAAAGGAATTTAAGGGATTTGTAGTAGAAATTATTTAGGAGTTATTAGAGAAGATAGAATTTTCTACTGAAAACATTGCTAGGAAGTGGGATAAAATCAACATGGAGTTTAAAAATAGGGTGGAAATGAAAAAGAGATATGGTTAAGAAGTAACAGTAATTATTTAGAGGGACTGACAAATGTTAAAGCACTGCAGAATAGGGAGAATCTCACAAAACAATAAGTGAAGCAATTGCAGAATGCTAAACAGAAAATAAAGGATTGCATCCATAATATGCATGAGTTTAGAAAGATTGCTGTTAAGCAACTGTTTTTTGATAATGAGTCCAAAGCACAAAAACTTTTAGCACAAAGACTTAGATAACAGAAAGTAGAAAGGGTTGTCACCAAGCTTTGGGTGCATATACCAAGGAAGATAACAAAAGATCCTGTAGAGGTACTACAAATATTTCTAAAATTTTATGAAAGTCTGTATAAAGCAGATAAATATGGAAATCAAGAGAAGGTACAAATAGAAATTTTTATGGAAAAATTAAATATGCCAACGTTAGAGATAGATGAGGCTCAATTACTAACAATTAGGATAGGAGGAGATGAGATAAAAATGGTGATATATAACCAATACACAGGAAAGTCCCCAAGAAGATATGGTATTCCTGTGTACATTTGGGAGCTAGGGTGGAAAAACTGATAAAGGTCTGACATTTTTAACAGTATTTTAAGACAAGGAGATGCACCAATACCCTGGAAGAAAGTGGTGGTGGCTGTAATACCTAAAGAAGGTAAAGACCCATCAGATCCAGCTTCATAGAGGCCTATTTCAATTCTAAACATTGATTATAAAGTGTTTATGTCTATAATGGCTAAAGGAATGGCAAAGGTGATGCTAAAATTGACAGATATGGATTAATGTTGTTTTGTGGAGGGTTGGCAAGTATTTGACAACATTAACAGAACACTGATGATCCACAGGGAAGCAGAATGTAAGGAAAATACCACTGTTGTTAGTGGGTCTTGATGCAGAGAAAGCATTTGACAGAGTAAACTGGGAGTTTATGAGCAAGGTAATGGAATAATCTGCATTTCTTGATAAAATTATAAGGTTAATTAGGATGATATATTAGGGATCGGAGGCAAAAATTAAAGTGGATGGGTTCCTCTCTGATAATTTCTGATTAAGAAGAGGAACAAGGCAGGGGTGTCCTCTTTCCCATTTGTTATTTGTATTATATTTAGAACCATCAGCAAAGAAAATAAGGGACTCAGAAATTCAAGGATATAATTGGTATGGTAGTCATGAAAAGCTGGTTCTATTGCAGATAATGTTATTTTACACCTGATAAAACCAGAAAAGGACATGTCCGTGTTGTGGAACATTTTGAAGCAGTTTCAAATCTTTTGATGAAGACAAAACAAAGGGAATACCTATAAATTATGTAATCACAAAAAAATGGTTCAGTAATATCCATATTTATGGGGACATGACAAAATGAGGTGCTTAGAAGTATGGATTAAAAAGGATTCTGGTGTGGCAGCTAAGGATGTGTGGGCGGAGATGAAACAAAAGAGAATACAAAACTGAGAAATGGGAAGCTCTGTTATATACATATGGACAGCAAGATACAAGCAGTTCAAATGTTTTTAGTCCCTTTAGTTTTATACACAGGTCGGGCATATTTTTATCAACCAGAGAAGAGGTTGTGGATAGCAATTAATAGAGAGATGAAGGATTTTGTCTGGGAGGTGAAGACTGCAACAGTCAGGTGGATAAGCTGATTTTTCCAACAGAACAAGGTGGTTTAGGATTATCCAATTTGAAGGGGCATTTAAGAGCTACACAGTTAAGGCGCCTATACACAGCACAAGCAGAAACCTATAATTCAGAGTGGAAAGGGGATGATGAGGAAACAGGGGGGGGGGGCTCAAAAAACAAGCAGAAATTAAGATTTTGGATGTAGATCCCTATGGAGAATAACAATAACCATACAGGATATTATATTCATAAAGTACCAGAAAGTATTTTAAGAACTAAGCCACCACAGGAATGGAGAAAGGAGATTCTGTTGATAGGGATGACTGCAATTAGGGATACAGAAATAGGCAAGAGGGGGCTAGAATTCACTGGAAAAACTGCCAAAAGAATCAAAGTATTGGGAGAAAATAATTAGAGAGGGAAAGAAGGAAATAGAATTAAAGAGCCCAAGAATATGTTTCTACTGCAGACTAGAGACTGCCTTTCCTATCAAGGATTGATATCAGATTACAGGCAAAGAAAAGAAAATAGAAGGATCCTATGCAAAAGACCAGGACTAGTAGAGTTTTTAGTAGAATCTAGAACAGAACATTGGCCCTTTTTTTCAATTATAAAGGAATTCCCAATACTATTCCAGCATGTCCAAAAACCAGTTGTCAATCTCCTCTCCGGTACAGCTGGTGAATCTGGGAATCTTGAGGCAATGTTACAACTGCCTCATGTACACAGACAACCCTCTCCTCCTCCCAACAAATTCCAACACATGTGAGAGATGCAACCATACAGCCAAACTGGAGGCTAAGCTCTCTCAACTCAGTACTGGCGTAACCAGTCAGGAGGAGAAGGAAACCACACTCACTACAATTCCAGTCTCACATAGACCTACCACGATAGCAAGCCAAACACATAAACACACAAAAACATACTCGGAGGCTCTAAATAAAAATCTGCCTAAGCAGCAGAGACCTCCAAAGCAGACACCCAAGCAACCGCTACCCCAAAACAAAACACGTGCAACACATAGCTCACAAAGCCAGTGTGCCGAACAGTAACAGCCCTTAAGGCTAAACAACACACCTGATACAGTTGTAATAGGTGACTCTATCATTACGCACACTGACGTCCCGCTCACCAGGCTGAACAAGGAGAAGGTCACGGTGAGCTGCCTGTCGGGCACTAGGATCCGCCACATAACACAAGCACTCAGGTCACTCCAAGGCAAGTACAAATATGACTCAGTCATTATCCATGCTGGTGTGAATGACCTGAGACGTACCTCCCTGGACTACATGAAAAGAGACTTAGAGGAGCTCTCTGAGCATGTAGCCCAGGCCGGTATGACCCTGACCTTGAGAAGCATCTTACCCTCACCAAGAATGATGCCACAATATGAAGACAAGATGATCAATTTCAACAATTGGCTTAAGTATTGGTGTCATTCAAAGGGGATCCAATGCCTGTCAGCCTGGGATGACATGCTCGACAAGCCATGATGCTTCGCTAGGGATGGCTTGCACCTGTCACCCCTGGGCTTTCGGATATTGGCAAAGGCTCCTGCTACCCCCATAGTGCTTTTTTTAGGCAAGGCTCAAAAGACAAACACACCTCCATAGGTATCACAAGGGATAAGAAACTAAGAGTAATGCTACGCAACGCCAGAAGTCTTAACCTCAAGATGCACACACTCAAAACTCTCCTTAGCATGGAGAACATCAATATCTGTGCAGTAACAGAAACCTGGTTCAAGGCTCCCGAGAGCACCCCAGCACTACCAGGTTATACCTCATACCATGCCTTTCGGCCCCAAAACTTGGACCGAACCACAAAAGGAGGGGGAGTATCAATATTCGTCAAAGACACCCACACCTCCAGGTTGGTGGCACAGCATGAAGCATCAGAGACTATCCATGTGCAACTAACAGTGGGTAAAACTGCCTTCCAGTTTATAGCCTGCTACACACCACCCTCCCAAACCCAGGAACCCCACTCGGCCTTCCTGAGAACACTGGAAAATATGAAGGTCTCTCCAAACACCATTATATTGGGCGACTTCAACTACCCAAACATAAACTGGGAGCACTACTCTAGCTCCAACACCCTAGCCCAAAGGTTCTAGAATTTATAAACTCAAATGTTATGGAACAACTTGTTACCACTCCCACAAGTGGGGAAAACATACTGGACCTGATCATCACCAACATGGGGACTCTATGCTCCAGACCAGAAGTGTATCCCTCACTGGTAAGATCAGACCATAAACTAATCTCACTGGATATTCACATCCCGACCCCACCCACGGCCAGAAAACCACAGTGAAAAACTTCTCTAAAGCAAATTTCACACTCCTCAAAACCGAGGTGGAATCCTTCAAAGCCCCTGGGCCTGTGGACAATATGGCTCAGACTGCAGAATCCTTTATAAATGCATTCTATGAACACTTTCAGGAATCCATGGATCATGCAATCCCAAATAAAACCAAGACCCAATCCTCCAAAGGCAGATGTCCTGTCTGCTGGACCCCAGCCATAAACAAACTATACAATAGAAGGAGGAAGCTGCTACATGATAAAGCAAAATCCCAAAAAGGGAAGGCATCTCTGATCAGTATTAGCAAAAAACTACGGGCACTCATAAAATTGTCTAAGGCCAGCTTCGAGAGAAAAATTGCACAGGACACTACGGATAATCACATGGCTTTCTTTAGTTATGTTAGGAACCTGGGTGGGAATTCCCAGATATGCTCAGAATTAGTCCAAAATGACAAAAAATACACTGAACCCACAGACATTGCCAACATCCTAGCTGACAGGTTCAGCGCAAACTTCTCCCCCCCCCCTCCTCACCAAAAAAGCAAATAACTATCCCAGCAGAGTGCTGCCCCCCTGACATCTCAGATGCTCAGGTAAAAGCCGCCCTCTCCAAAGCAAAAAATACAGCATCAATGGGACCAGACGGTGTCCCGGGATGTGTCCTACATGAACTCCAAGAAGAGCTAAACCCAAACATAAAACTACTGTTCAATCTCAGCCTTACTACAGGATATGTACCCAAAGAGTGGCGTACAGCAACAGTGGTCCCTCTCCATAAAGGTGGTGCCTCAACGGATCCTGGAAACTATCGCCCCATAAGCCTGACTAGTTTGGTCTGCAAAGCTATGGAAAGGATCATCATGGACCTCATAAATAAAGATATTGGGGACCTACAGACACTGGATCCTACCCAGCTCGGCTTTGTTAAGGGCAGATCCTGCCTCTTAAACCTGGTCGATTTCTTTGAAACAGTCACCAAGGCCATTGATGAGGGGAAGGTGGTCCACACAGCCTACCTGGACCTCGCAAAAGCCTTCGATACAATACCCCACTTGGGCATTATAGATAAGCTCACCAGCTTAAATATAAACCCCTATGTCACTAGATGGGTTGCAAACTGGCTCAAGGACAGAACCCACATGGTTAGAATTGCTGGAGCCATGTCAAACTCCAAACCAGTTACAAGTGGCGTCCCACAAGGCTCAGTCCTGGGACCTCTCTTGTTCAGTATTTATTTCTCGGAGGTACAGGCCAACACGGAAGGACTGTGGCTGACCAAGTTCGCAGATGACTGCAAACTGGGCGCAATAATCGACTCTCCAGCCGACACAAGCATCCTCCAAAAGGGCCTCAGAAACAGACAACTGGTGCCAGAGCCATGGCCTCAAGCTAAACGCCAAAAAGTGTATAGTCATCCCCTTTGGCAAAAACAAAGTGCCCACAAATTACCACATAGGTGGTAATCCATTAAGTACAGAAGTAATTAGGGACCTGGGGACCCAAGTTGATAGCAATCTCTCATTTGACAACCACGTGGCCAAAGTGGTTAGAAAAACATTTTATATAGCCCACCTAATCATGAAGGGATTGACATCTAGATCAAGGGAGGTCATCATGCCTCTTTACTCATCCCTCATTAGGCCCATAATTGAGTAGAATGCCCCTTTTGGGATGTACTTTACCAGACACCTGCAGCAACTGGAAAGACCCCAAAAGTACCTCACCAAGAGGATCAAAGGGCTCAAACAGATGCCATATGCTGCCTGGTTAAAGAAACTCCAAGTCTACTCAGTGGCATACCGCCTGCTCAGAGGCAATCTGTGCCTCATGTATAAAGCCATGACCAATCCGGAATTAATGAACATGCTGCACCTCAGAAAATCCAAATCCCATCGAGCTACGCGCTCGAGAGACTTGAACTTCAGCACTGAAATAAATAGGACATGCTGGAGGGACAGATTCATAACCCAGAGGCTCCCTTCACTCTGGAATAAAATCCCAGTCCAGGTTAGGCAGAGTCCCTCATTGACTCTCTTCAAGAGGAGTCTTGATGAGTGGATGGGAGATCGTAAGTTTACACCGGTTATCACTTCTGTGTCACTGTTAGACAGAGGCACAGTATACTAACCTCAAAAAAGGGCATAGCAAAATTAATTTAAAATGGGTGGCAAAAGCCAAACACACTCTGGCTAGGCTTATAAATGCCCTAGGGCAGATAGCCTAGTATGAACCTATGAATCTATGAACCTAAGAAGTTGCTGTTAAAAAAGGAATAATTAGTAGACCATGCAAAATACTGCATGATAACTGTTAAGAATCAATCAGTGAGGGGGCGGGGCCTAGATGGCCAACTGAGAGCAGTGAATTTTGAGAGCTCCATAAGCTAGTATAACAATACAGGAAAATGTTATTATTTTCAAGTTTAAAAACATCAGAAATCTGTAGATAAACTACTAAACTACATAAATATCAACTTTGGTGGAGATATACAAACATTTTCTTGTCAAGTAACTTGGAGATATACTGAGTCACTGAATATGAACAACTCAAGGAATTCTCATCCAGATGCTGCTTTGAAAAAAGAACTGCAATTGATGACATCTACCTTATAGGAACTATCTTTGATGAGGGATGGCTTTAAAATGACTTAGAAAACCACAAATTAAATTCTCAAAAACATACAACACCATACAAAAATAACAAGTATAGAGACTTCTCTAAACGACATTGAAGGGAGACTTAAAGAGGAAGAATTCCAAAAATAATTTCTGCTTAAACAGAATACATGGCTGCTTAGCAAAATAGATTACTTAGAAAACAGGGAACAGAGAAACAACATACGGATCTTCGGTCTGCCTAAAAACACTGAAGGAGAAGACATTATTTCATTCTTAACCTGGATTCCTGAATTTTTAGACATGAAAGAGGGACTTTCATCTGGAGTTGAAAGGGTGCATGGAGCACTGAGGAAACCTGCTTCTAACTCAACAAATCACCTAGATCCATAGTTATAAAATTTCTTTTATTTCTGGACAAGGAACTAATATTAAAATCTGCTTGGAGAAAATCACCCTTAAAATTCAATCAAAGCCTGATAAGGTATGACAATGATTATTCTTCCAGAATACTAGAACAAAGGAAAAAAGTATGGCCAATAATAACACTGTTGAAACAAAACATTAAAGCACAGCTGGCCTTTCCAGCCAATATAAAAATACTTTTTGCCAATGAGATGAGAACCTTTAATGACTTAGGAAAAGTTACTATATTCATAAAAAACAACAACATAGTGTCTATCCCAGAAGAAATGGAATGGATGGCCCCTACTCTTAAAAGAATAAAAGAAACAAATCCTTGCAAGAAAGAAGAAACAAAAAACTGATTCCAAGATAGCTGTCCCCAAAAAATAACTCTTACAACTACATCTCTCAAAGTATCAACTGATATGGTACATCACTTGTCATCTGTTTTTATTTAAAAAAGGAGAGTTTTTTTAAACAACTGAGAAACAGTAATGATTTATTCAGAATGTTCAAAGAGTCCAATAATTCTTCACAAACAAAGGTAGGTCAAGATGGGTTACTATTTACATTATATATAAGCCAAACAAAGCAACATATAATACAAACATAGAAGTTTCTATTCCCCTACTTGAACTCAATGAATACTTATATTTTTTATTTTTCACTGATTTTACTTATAATAATTTAAGTAATTAATTAACTAATACAACAAGGTACCATTCATCAAACTCAAATGTAACAAATTAACATCATACATAGCAGTAACAGTAGAGTGTTTTGAAAGAAAAATGCTGTCATGGAGACTAATGCCTTTTTCAGTTCAAGTATGATTAAGAAATGTCATGTATATCCTGGTTAAATAATAGTAGCAAGCTCTTGGTACAAATGTCATCATTATTCTGTCTAAATATAGTTAATATCAATTATGGCAGGTATCACAGCTACAAGTGCTGTTTGATCAATCCTGATATGGTGTGTGTGGATGCAGCTGTGTCTGGCAGCAAGTACAAATGTTATTATTATTCTGCCTAAACATAGTTAATATCAATTATGACAAGTATCATATCTTCAAGTGCTGTTTGATCAATCCTGATATGGTGTGCGTGGATGCAGCTGTGTCTGGCAGCTAGTACAAATGTCATTATTATTCTGTCTAAACATAGTTAATATCAATTATGGCAGGTATCATAGCTTCGAGTGCTGTTTGACTAAGCCTGACATGGTGTGTGTGGATGCAGCTGTGTCTGGCAGCTGTTGTATGTTACCGTTTTCGTCTCCGGGAAGCTGTGGGTTGTGGCTTGTGATCAAGGTTTACTGATGCTTGTGTATTAGGAAGAGACACTTGGTGTTTTTGCCTGGATCCAGGGAAAGGGGGTGGATAAAACTGTGATTTGGGATATTTTGGCAGAGAATAGTTTGTTTACACATCTGCTGAGTGAGAGGTGGGAAGACTGGACAAATGTGTTATCTCTTGCTGTGTGTTGTTGGGAGTTTTTTTTTTTTTATCTGGTTGCTGCCTCGCTGAAAGGGAGGGAATTTAGGCTTGAAGCTGCAGTGAAGTGAAGCTTTACTTCAGGTGCATTGCGATCCTCTGGTATGCAGTACACAGACACACTAACAGAAACAGACGCTCCCAGGTTGTTATGGTAATGGAGACAGAGTAACGACAATGCTTAACGGCTCTGAGGACCCTCCGAGATGATTCTCGGCAATGAAGTTTTTGGTTTAAAAAAAAAAAATATATATATATATATATATATATATATATATATATATATATATATATGTTGAAAAACCAAACCGGAAAGCAGAGTGCAGGTTACAAGTTGTAGTATACCACAGACGCCAAATAAAGTCCAAATGGAAACTGCATAAAAACAACTTTATTCCAAGAAGTTGCTTTTGAGTATCACACACCGCTTCTTCAGACAACCTTACACACAAAAAGTTCATGGTTTAAATAGCAAAATCTAAAACAATTTGTAACAATTATTCAATTATTCAAATTCAATTAGTGATGCAAGTAACTCCTGGGTCACATGATAACAACTGAAAGCATACTAGATGAAAACTGTCATAGAAGCACTACAATGAAGTGCTTACTCATTTCTAGTAACTGCTAATACTTCTACTTGATGAAGTTCTTAAAACATACTGATCGAAGTTTCAAAACTTGCATGAAAATCATTGTGTAAGAGTAAAATCAAGTAATGTATGTACAGACTAAAAACCAATATTAAAACACCCCATTACTTACATAACTACTTGTCAAGAGGGTATAAGTAATGTTTAAAAAATATATAGAAATATATATGTATAAGACAAAACAGTGGTTATAATTATAGTGTGTTTATATTGCACCTAAAATTAACAGTAACCTAGTATGCCCTAGTGCTATTGATAATTTTATATATCAAAATTGTATAACATATAGCTTGAGTAACATTGATTTAAATAGATATTGCCTATAATACATATATATATATATATATATATATAAAATATTGTATTGTATCATGACCTAGGTTAACCAAACAAAACCTGAATACATGCTACGATTTATTACTGGAGGTCAGACTATATTATATTAAGTCTATTTAAGTTTCCTCGCTAAAAGATGTGGTTTGAGGGATACTTGTATAAGTACAAGTAGTTATGTAAGTAATGGGGTGTTTTAATATTGGTTTTTAGTCTGTACATACATTACTTGATTTTACTCTTACACAATGATTTTCATGCAAGTTTTGAAACTTCGATCAGTATGTTTTAAGAACTTCATCAAGTAGAAGTATTAGCAGTTACTAGAAATGAGTAAGCACTTCATTGTAGTGCTTCTATGACAGTTTTCATCTAGTATGCTTTCAGTTATCATGTGACCCAGGAGTTACTTCCATCACTAATTGAATTTGAATAATTGAATAATTGTTACAAATTGTTTTAGATTTTGCTATTTAAACCATGAACTTTTTGTGTGTAAGGTTGTCTGAAGAAGCGGTGTGTGATACATCGCGAAAGCGCTCACTTCTTGGAATAAAGTTGTTTTTATGCAGTTTCCATTTGGACTTTATTTGGTGTCTGTGGTATACTACAACTTGTAACCTGCACTCTGCTTTCCGGTTTGGTTTTTCAACATATTCTTGGGGTTTTTGTTTTATGCATTGGTGATCATCAATATATATATATATATATATATATATATACACACACACACACACACACACACACACATATATATATATATATATATATATATATATATATATATATATATATATATGGGCTGTTTTAATCCACTTGTACACATATTGATGGTCTCCCAACACTTCATTTAGCTCATTAAGTTGGTTTTTGATTAAAAAATAAATAAATAAATAAATAAGCGCAATTTTATATTTAAAATGTATTTTGGTCCAAACACATTAAGGGCTTACATAAGAGTGGAAGTCTGAGTTATTGTGAAAGACTAAGAGCACTTGGTCTTGTGCAGTACCCTTTGCAGTGGTTTGGGAGGTGAGCTTGCTTGGACGTGTTGGGCATATGGGGATAGCTGATTCTAGGGATGTTTAGGGTTCCCAGGAAGTGCTAGAGAGTCATCAGATTTCCTTTGTGGAAATATCTGTAGGAATGGAAGGTGTGTTGAGTGGTTCACTGGCAGAGTGGCCACTGCATGGAACAGACTGGTAAAATGGAACAGGACAAATATTGGTTTGGATGTTTTAAGAACAGCCTGGAAACACACCACATGAACTAGTGAATGGTATTCTGGCAAAACTGGATGGGCATTGTTGCCCATGCTTGAAGTACTGATATGTGTGTATGTAATGATGGAAATATACTTATAACAAATAAGAAACCAGAAGGGTCTCATAATTTAAAGTCTATGAACTGTGTAAACATGCTTGGAAGGAGATAATAATAAGAATAAGTATTACAGGTTGTGGTCCCTCAAATAACTAAGCAAGCCAAAAAAAACCACACACACAATATTTATGTAATGTATGATTTTAGTAAATCTAGACATAAACTATATAATCGTCATATAAGATGAAGCAGTCTGCTGAATTTAAATATTAAAGACAGGATTTAATAACATGGGCTTGTGTATAATAACACCACTGTCTTAACTTGTCATAAATGACATATACTAAACTAAACATAAAGGGGAAGTATGATGATTTTCTTATAAAAGTATATATGCATAACAAGTCATGAAATTGCTTTAACTTGAATTGTAGTTTTTGTAACCCATCTTGACCATATACAATACTTAAGCGGTTACCTAGGTAACTAATGTTTCACATATGACATCAAACTGACAAAGATTTTCAAGAGAAACAATAGAAGCCTGAACTTGAAATGTCACAGAATGTAACAATCATATTCTGAACAAATAGTATTAAATTGACAATAGACACTCAGTTTAATAACATGGGCTTGTGTATAATAACACTACTGTTTTAACTTGTCATAAATGACATACCCTATATTGAACGTCAACGGGAAGCATGATGATTTTCTCATATAAGTAAATGTGCATAACAAGTCATATAATTGTTTTAAACTTGAATTGTGGTTTTGTAACCCATCTTGACCATACATAATACTTAAGCTGTTACAAAGGTAACTAATGTTTTATACATGATATCAAACTGACAAAGCTCTTGGGAAACAACATAAGCCTGAACTAGGAATGTCACAGAATGTAGCAATCACATTCTGAACAAATAGTATTAAATTGACGACAATCACTCAGTTTAACCTTTGCTGATTATACAAAATATAATGTTGCCATTTAAATCTAAAAACTTTAAGTATATGCCATAAAATCGCAATTTATGAATATGGAAAGGGAACTTGTAATCATTAATCACAATAAGTGAATTTGTTGTTTTTAACCTACAATTTCACTTATTTTCTAATAAGAAATGACAGATATGAAAATCCTTATGTGTAGGAAATGGGGGAAAAGGGATGCACTGATAATTAAAATGCACTAACTTTCATCAATGTCCATATAAAACAAACTCGATGCTTTAAGTAAGTTAGCAACAAATAAAGTGATTACTTAAATGCTGGCAAACAATGAAATATAACTTCTGATATATCCAGTAAAATACACTGTATTATAAACATGAGGTATAAATATTATTACCATCTATTTATATTAAGTAATGAGTTTTGAAAGACGTCATCAATACGGGTGAATATGTTAAATAACTGTGTGTTATAATCTTTTACTGAGGTTTTATATATGATACATCCTACTTTACTATGACTGAATTGCTTGTCATCTATCTTTCATGTAAATATTAATATACAATAAGCAGACATTTATATTGTATTAGAATTCTGTCTGATTTACAATAGTACTATATCTGTTCAAAATAATATAAATATTGCTTATTCCTATTACAAATATTCTCCATATGATAGTTAATTCAATTTATTGAGCTCAGATGTTCTGGATTGTCAAAGTATGAGTGATAATCTGATGGACTTAGGTTTATCCATCAGATTAGGTATGATTAGGTATGATTTTCATTCTATGGCTAGTGCGGATCTTAGTTTTGTTAACATTTATTAATTTAAATTTATTTCACAAAAATATTTTTAGTATGCCTGACCAAAACATTACTTTATTGGCAAACACAAAGTATAAAACTGATAATTTCCTTTAAAAGCTCAAACATATACTTTATAGTTATCAGAGGAAAATGTTTAATAGTCACAATAAAACAAAAATACATAGTCTAAATAACCTAAGATGGATGTAACTTTATTATCTTTAAATACCAATGACTTAAACAATCCTAGCAACTGAACAAAGCACAAATTGTCTTCCTTCAAGAAACTCATTTCAAAACAAATGACAATTACAAATGGAATCCTAAGGAATATATGATATTGGTGCAATCAACTTATAAGACAAAGACAAAAGAGGTAACAATTTTATGGAAAACAAATGTGATTAACCCAGAAATCATTTATAAGTATGAAGATAAAGAAGGCCTTATGACATTAGTAATAGTTAAATATAATAACAGAATATGGACCCTAGACAAGCTATACTGGTTCCCAGGCATTGAAACAGGAACTGTTAAAAAACACTTGGATTTCCAATAATTATAAAGGCAACTTAATATTAGGAGATTTTAACTCTACATTTGATATTTCTGAAACTACAAATAAAAGACCGCTGATTACATCTGCTGTATCAAAAGCTTTAAACAAGTAGGTAGAATCATTTCATCTTGCAGATACTTTCACATTTAAAAAAGATAATCTTTGTTGTTTTCCCATCAAGATCACAGATTTGGTACCCAAACTAGAAAAGATAAAATATTTGTTGCCCATGACTTACACTCTAAAATCATTAATTTCGCGATCACTCCCTGCCCCTTTTCAAACCACAATTCATTGATACTAAAACTCCAAAATGGGTACAAATCATTAATCTTTAACTCCAGAATTCCAGCATATATAACTAAAATTAAAGAGTTCAAACCCTGGTTATTATCTGAACTGCAGTTCTTCTTAGATATTAATTACACCACAAGGATAAATAAAATAATGATATGGGACTCATTAAAAGCTTACATATATGGCAAAACCCGAACTTGGTATAAAAAAAAAAATCAGAGAATGGGATTCTGAATTATTAGAGCTACAATCCAAACATGTGTCAGTAAAAGCTGAAAAAAATCAAAATCATTTAGAGATGAAAAAGAAAGTAGACATATTAAACAATAAATACAGCAAAATTCTAACACATAAAATTAGTTTATCTTTAGAAAAACAAAAAATTAATACCTTGGCCACTTCCCCCAAATATCTACATAATTTATCCACATGAATCAAAATACAATCAAAAGCTAATAACATTAAAAGTATCTTCCATGGAAAAAAAGGGAAAAATGTCTCGGATATAGGTGACATTCTTGATGCTTACAGAAATCACTATATAGAACATTTCCAACAAGAAAATATACATATTGATCAATTAAATCTAGATGAAAAATGTTCTAATATAAAACAAATACCAGAAAAATTAAAATTAGATCTGCAAGCACCCATATCCTACAAAGAAATTACAGATACAATAAAAGAGGGTAAAAATAATAAAACTCCAGGTATAGATGGCATAATTATGGAAATATATAAACTTTTTCCTTCAAAGATACTATCCCTCTTCCATAACACTCTATTAGAAATTCGGTCATAATTTTTAATACCACCCTCTTGGAGATATTCCTTAACCACACCAATCCTAAAGGAAAACAAATCCCCAAACATATGTACCTTATATAGACCTATATTATTATTAATGACTATAAGATATTTGTGACAATATTAACTAACATAATGAAAATACCACTATCCAAAACAATAAATAATGATCAAACTGCATTTATATATCGTAGACACACACATGACAATATTAAAAGGATAATTTCTCTTATAGATTATGTTAATAAAGAAAATAAACACTCATAATTGGCTTAAATATAGAGAAAGCCTTTGATTCCTTAAATTGGGACTATTTATTCAAAATCCTAATGCTATTTGAATTTCCTGCATCCTTTGTTCATCTCCTAAAGAATATATATACAAAGAATTTAGCGTATGTCAAGTTAGGTCCTTTTATCTCTGAATCTATACATATAACAAAAGGCACTAAACAAGGATATCCCGTGTCACCAATTCTATTTGCTCTGGCTATTGAAATATTGGCAGATTCAATATGTAACAGTATAAAAATCAAAGGAATTGATGTTTATGAACAATACAATTCTAAAGAAATGCTATTTGCTGATGACATATTACTAACATTATCTAATACACAAGAGACATTAGAAGAATTGACAAATTTCACATGACTTCAGGACTCCATTTCAATAAATCAAAATCAAAATGTTTGTTTTTAAATAGAAAAAAAAGAACTGCAGACTAAGGGGGATCACGTCATAGGGAAACAAGAATCTACCTTAAAATATCTAGAAATTGAATTATGCACGGATAATAATGAATTAGTCTCAAAAAAATACAATAATATCATCAATACAATTAAATTTCTGTGGAAAAATGGAGCAAAATAATATTAATATTTGAAGATAGACTACAGTTAATAAAAATGGTTTTACTGCCCAAGATCCTATATATAGCCTTGGCCATACAACTGTTACCAGAAAGGAATATACTTAAAGAAATAAATTCATGCCTAATAACATTTTTATGGTTTCCCAAAAGAAACAGAATAACTTTAATACATCATATCAGACCATAGAGACAGGGAGGAGTAAACTTTCCTGATACAGAAACATATATAATAGCATCAATATCTAAAACAATCTCAGAATGGATAAGTCCAAATTACTCTGCAATTTGGAAAGAATTATTAACTGTAATATCAATAAATGAATTTGATTTACAAAAAAAATTCAAACAACATATAAAAACAATTTGCCATGGCACATATTATGTATTAGTATGCAATATAACATAACTATACTCATGAAAACTCGTATGATTAATTATCACATTGACTCATTTAGGAAAATTATTAAACATATATTTAAAAAGCTGGTTTGATCTTTTAACACCATTTATAGTCAGAAAGAACTTTCCACATAAACTATATAGAACAATTATTAATTCCTGGGAACAGAAAGGATTTATTGTCTCCAATGTATCAAATAACTAAAAGTTTTAGATATGCAAGTAATAAAAACAACATACAAAATTCCACAACAGGACTGGCTAACTTTACAGATTATTCTGTCATATTCACAAGATTTAAGTAGAATAATTAACAATTCTTCATTTAAAGAAATGCCTAAATTTACGAAATACATATATAAAATCATATATAATGACTTTGACATGGAAAACAGTATTTCAAAATTTTACAAAATATTGCTAAACTATAAAACAACATCCAAAACCTCATACTGGAAATATAGAACAAAAGGACATTCAATGCAGTTAATGAAGATATTAAAACAAACATCTTATTATCGATAAAATATACATCCTTTACACAATACTGGACAGTTTTTAATTGGAAATGCTTGCACAGAGCATTCTGAACCCCAGACAGAATCAGTAAAATTACTTCTTCCATATAAGGAATATGTTGGAGATGTGAGCAAGTACAAAATGCAGACTGGAACCACACTTTCTTTGATTGTGTTAAAATTAAGCCAATTTTGGAATGGTATTAATAACTTTCTACAAGCTTTACTTAATAAATCATTTTATTTAACTAAAGCTCTTGTATTATTAAACGTGAACAAAGGTCCTCATTTTAATTGGTCAAACATGTATCTAGTATGGACTATACTTGCAATTTCAAGGAAGTGTATAACAAGAAGATGGAATACAAACACAATACCAACTTTGGAAGACTTCTACAGCCTACTGAAGACCACAGCATTATTGAAAATTAAAATTAAAGAACTAAGAATTTATCCAAAGCCATTTATCAACAACCCTTGGGGAAAAGTCTTCTCGTTGATTGACACTATACAATAATTGGTCAGACACTCTGATAATGGACTGGACATACTTATAAAGTAACTGTATACATTAAGATCTGTTATAGTGTCAGGCTAATGTAAATAGTATACATAGTTATTTAAGATGTTATGCATAAATACTATGGAATTCATTCAAATGTATTTGAAAAATAAAAAAAAAATGAGAAGAATCAATCAGCGCAGGTTAGAAGGGATTGGGAAGAGAGATTGGATAAGCAATTTACAAAGAAACAATGGGTTGATATATGTATGCTTCCCAACTATGCAACAAAGTCAAGAAGACTTAGGATCTTTGCATGGAAATTTTACATATGTATTTTTATTCCAAATAGACTCCAAATAATTCTTCCTCATGTAGACAGCATATGTCGTAGGTGTAATGGGGAAGAAAGAGGTAATTGGGAACGTATTTTCTGGCAGGTGTTAAAGATTCCCAGCAGGCTACTCTGTCAGAGACACTGGGTGAGCAAATGAGTGTAACTAAGGAAATGATTTTTGAGCTATGATAAATAAATAAATAAATAAATAGTAAAGCCTTGCTGAGTCTAATTAATGTGGCTACCAAAAAGCAATTACTAAAAAATGGAAATCATAGTCCAAACCAACTGTACTAGAAGTAGTGAATACAGTAACAGAGAAAAAACAAGTGGAATTTGGATCTTTAGAAAAAGCTAGGAGCAAATTACATATAAAAATGGGAACAGTGGGAACAATACATGCAGAGAGGAACAAGGTTTTAAAAAAGGCAGGATTTTAATGAGCTATGTATAACTGAGAATGACGGGATAGATTATAATTGATGTATAATGTTTACAACAAAAATTATGTCAATATGGTTTGTGATGTATAATGTTTGCAACTGAATTATGTCAAAATGGTTTGTTTTTACTATATATATATATATATATATATATATATATATATATATATATATATGTGTGTGTGTGTGCGCGCATGATTGCCTATTTAATACATGATTATTTAATAAAGATGTTTCTTGTTTAAAAGAAAAAAGAACACAACTAAAAATGACTTCTGATTGTCTTTGTCTTGGGTAACTATTTTAGCCTCAAACTTGGCTTTGGCGGATTTTATTAATCTCCTGAGTTGTTTGTTTATTTCAGTGACAAGGGTTCTCACATTCTGAGAATTACTCTTACTTTTGGTCAAAATTCTTTTCCTTTTACAATAAAACTTGTAGATACTATGATTCCACCATGAGGATTTCTTTCTGGGGTTTGCTATGCACTTATTCCTATGGGGTACAACTGCAGCTATGCAGCTGTTTACATGCTATATTGAGTGGTGGCGTGCATTCCTGGGTATTCAGTGGAGTTAACTGGGTTTGGTAGTGACGTGAAGCTTTCCAATTTACCACTTAGGATTAGGTATTTTATTTTAAAGAAATTTCTAAAGGTATGTTGGGTGAAAGAGATATGGACGTTATGTACTTATCACAAAGTTAGATCCATGCTGTCTGATTTTTGTCCAATTCAAACATATGGGTTGCTGGATCCAATGGGATCTAACCTCAGCACCAATCGTGAAGCTTATAGGAACCAGAGTTCTGACTTCTCCCCTACCAATAATTCCCTAGGTTGCACCTCAAATGTTCAAATCCAGTTTGCTTCTACTAGTCTGAAATATACAGAAGAAAACTACTTACAGGAAAAACTACTTACAAGAAAAAAAACCTTCCTAGATAGAAAGACATAATCCTGTTGAAAAGTAATTACTGTCTACTGTGACTGTGCACAGACAAGGAGTAACATTCACTCAATCATCTTGAAGACATAGTTGACAATTTGGAAGTTGGGGTTGAAGTGGATGAAAATCAGATAACATGGATGTAACTTTATGGCAAGTACATAATTTTTGCATCCGAATGTTGTCTATTTTCCTCTGTTCAAATATGAAACACAATCTCAAGCTGTCAAACTGGGTGATATCAAGGAAGGACATCACTGAGTATGGTGGAACCAAAAGATGAGCATGATCTGACTGAATGTCCAACTTATAGTGAGCCACAAAGGTGTGGATTGTTGCCCAAGTGGCTGTGGCACAGATGTCATCAATGGATAATCCTCTGTTGAAGGCTGTTGAAGTAAAGACCACTTTGGCTGAATGCACTTAGTTTATGTGGTAAAGGTAAATTTTATGATATACAAAGGAAATACAAGCCGAGAGCCATCTGGATAAGGTTACTTAGGAAAATGCCTTTCCTAACCTTGGTTTGGCAAAGAAAATGAACACTTGATCATCCATTCTAAAATCTTTTGCTCTGTGAAAATAGAATCTGAGTTGTCTATGAACATCTAACATATGTAGCAAGTATTCACCTTTATTTGAATATTCTGGAAAGAAAACAGGAAACTGCATAGATTGGTTTAAATTACTTTTGGATACCACCTTAGGGATATAGGATGCATTAGTTCTGAGGGAAACTCTATGTTTGTGAAAAACTAGAAAAGGGGGTTTCCAGGAGAGGGCTTGTAGTTCTGAGAGGTTCTAAAGGAGACTGGGTTAACACTTGTAACATAACAGTAATGTCCCATAGAGGTCCTAGGTCTCTAATGCAAGGTCTCAGCAGAAAAGTACCTTTAAGAAATGTTTTTTTCAGATTTTTAGAAGGGCTATCGGGCATGTCATTGCATTCAATATGAAAAATGGAAACTCCAGCCAATTGCACCTTATCAGTTGCAAAACTGTAGCCTTTGTCAAAGAGATCAGACAAAAATTCAAGTATGGAAGGAAACAGTGGTGAAAAGGGGTCCAGACCTTTGGAGTAGGCCCAAATTGAAATTATCTTCCATTTACTGTGGTAAAGTTTTCCTAGTCGACAGTTTCTATGAAGCAGAAAGAATACTGACTATTGTGGGGAAAAGACTGGAATCTATGGCTATAGTTAAAATTGGGAGGAACCATGCAGTTAATTTCATGGACTTCTGATCCAGAGGAGGCAATCCAGATGGGTTAGTTATTAGATCTCGAAAATGATCCAACATCCATGAAGGATGAATTAGAAGAGGGCATAGTGTGGGGAACCATTTCTGTCAGGGCCAAAGGGGGCAATGAGGATCACTCTGGCCTTGCACTGCCTTGCTTTCTGTATGAACTTGTTCATTGGGCTAGAGGGGGAAAGACATAAAGGACACCAGGGGGCCAACTGTGGACCACAGCATCCTTTGATGGCTCTCAATGTGGAGAGATCAGGGCAAAATACCTGCTGCATTTGTTTTTTTAGATAGGAGACAAAGAGGTTGCAGCAAGGTTGACCCCAGTGAATGAAAACTCTTTGTGTCACTGTAGGATTGAGGGACCAATCATGAGACATCAGTATTGTCCTGGTCAATTTATTCACAAGTACACTAGCAGACCCCAGAATGTGTGTTGCTATCAGAAAGAATTGTAAAGATATCACCCATTGCCAAATCCTCATGGTTTCTCGACATAGGGGATATGATCAGGTTCATCCCTGTTTGATGATGGACCATACAACAGTCATGTTGTCTATCTGTATGGATATCAAACCCTTGAGAAGGAGGTCCTGGAATGTCTGCAATGCTAAGAGGACCACTCTCAGCTTCAAGACACTGACGTGAAAGTTGGCCTCTGTAGTCGACCATGAACTTTGGACCATCTTCCCTTAAAATGCCCTCCCCACCCAAGAAGGCATGCATCCAAGGTCACTGTTGTGATAGACAAATCTGTCTGGAAAGGATGTCCCTCCATCACAGAGGGGGGGGTGTAATCTACCAAGCTATGTGTGTGTTTTGCAGACCTGCATAATCCAAATTTTTGAACGCAGAGGTTGTGTGGATTGAGACCATTGTATTGCTAAGATCCAATGCAGCACTCTCATGAAATGTCTTGCTAATGGAATCATTACAATTATGGAAGTCATGAGACCCAACAGACGAGAATTAACCTTGCTGGTGGTGTTGGGTGGCACATAACTTGAAGAGCTGTTAGATGAAGTGACTGGACCCTGGACTGGGGAAGGCTGACTATACGAAGTCTGGTGTTTAGGTGGCATTTTATGAATTTTATACTCCGAGTCAGCTGACATTTTGGCAGGTTCATGGAAATTTCTAATTTCAGAAGCAGGTGGAATACTTGATCCCTGTGTGTGATGAGGAGATGCTCAGTGGAGGTAGTGAGGAGCCAGTTGATGAAATACAGGAAGACTTGGATTCCCAGTATGTGCAGGTGTGCAGCTGCTACTACCATGAACTTGGAGAACACCCTACAGGCTGTGGTGAGAATAAATGGCAGTGCTCTGAACTGGAAATGACTGGCTCCCAGGCAGAAGGGGAGAAATCTCCTAGAGTGTTTTGTTATTCTGATATGATAGTAGGTGTCCCGAAGATCTACAGAGCACATCCAATCATTCTTCCTCAGAGGAGGCAAAATGGACTGAACTGTGACCATCTGTAATTTTGCTTGCCTTATGAATTGGTTTAGGTGACTGAGTTCCAAAATGGGTCTGAGGTCCCTGGTCTTCTTTAGTACTAAAAAGAACCTGAAATAGACTCCAGACTCTAATCATTTGTGCGGGACTGACTGGATTACTCGTTTTTCTAGCACCTTTGATATTTCTATGGCTGCTAAGTCCCACTGACTGGCTGGAACACTAGGGACTTTTTTCTTTTTCTGTGGTGGGAAGGAAATGGGAATTGAATTGCCCCTGGATGTCATTCTTACAGCACCCATGAATCTGGTGTTATCGTGTGACAAGTTTGAAGGTGCAAAGAGAACCCCCCCCCCCGCCCCGACTGCCTCCAGAGTGCAACAGTCGGGCAAGTGTCCATGAGCGTTGAAAGGCTTTCTTGGGGAATGTGTTGTAAAAGCTTTGATTGACCAGTCTGCGTCTGCCTCTTTGGCATTGTCCGTTAAAATAACTGCCTCTCCTTCTGCTACAGGGAGGTCTGTCACTTTACGAGTCATGGAAAGAACTGTGATTTGCAGAACCACATCTTCCTCCTCAATCTCTGGTTTCTAGAGAAAGTTCTTGCAGAGTGGAGAGGAATACTTCCACTGCAAAGAGAGTCTTGCCATCTTGTTGGCTTCTGGTGAGTGTACCCCTGACTTTTGGTCTAAACAAAGTTGAACCATCATAAGGGCCATTAATAAAGGATGACTTAAAGCCTTCTGCAAAGTCATAGTCGCATTCAGGTGTGTTGATGAATGGTTATGCTGGTGCCTACTGTTCTGGCCATACCATCTGCTGCATTAGAAAGGAGATGCATGGCCACATTAGAGGATGATTGAAGGGTGGAAAGCTGGAAGTCCACTGTTTTTTCAACATCCATAGATAATGCCCCCAAGAGTGACTTGGTAATCAATTTAGTCAAGTCTCTTTGGAATCTCATTATAAGGGCTAGGTAGTACAGTAATCTAAAGGCTAAAGTCACTGATCCATAGGCCTACTTCTCAAATCTGTCCATCACTCCAGAATCTCTGTTAGGGGATAAAGAGACAATCTTTCTTTGTGGCTGCATCCACAGGTGGACCCTTACTCCAGTGCTTCCTGCCTGTTAACAGCAATAACACACGGTTGCCTTTCATAAGCATGGGCTCGACCACAGCAGGGTTCTTCCATGCCCATTAAGCCATAAGGTCAATAAGTGGGTCAACTTGGGGTACCACCCAGGACGATGCTGATCCAAAAACAAAGGCCTCCAAGAATACTGATTTGTCTGCAGAAGGGTCTTTGGGATATCCAACCCTCTCTCTGTTTCATTAACTCTAGAATGTCATTGAATAAGACATCTTCAGAGAGTGAGAAATGGGAATCCTCTCCTTCCTCTCAGTATATTCAGTGAAAGACTCTTGTGAAAAGTCTAGGTGCTTCTGCCTGCATGTCCATTTTCTGTGGATGCCTTATGGGGTGCAGTTGAAGGGTCAGAATCAGATGGGGAATTAACGAAGCAGACTTCCTCAGAGACCCTTAGTGCAGATGGGGTTTGGATGGAACCGAACCGGCTAAAGTTACCTTGTATTTGGTATTTGCCAAACCTTTTTCAAAAGCCTCAGAGGCTGAGGCTGTTGCTGGAATCAATGAGTCCTTCTGTTCTGAAGAAGAGAGGGAAAACCTCTGCACCAATGAGCCCCAGCCCCAAAGCCAATCTCGGATCCAAGCTACCCAGGGCCGAAGCCCCAAGAGGAAAAGACAGTTTCAAGAATTTCAATGTCAATTCACCCCTGGAATTCAGCTCCTAAGCTTCGGCACCAAGTCTTATCCTGATCTGATAGCAGTAGAGTCAAGAGAGATTGGGAGAAAGTCATTGTTGAAGATACAAGAAGCTCCTGTGTAGACAATTGGCTCTGAAAAAAATGAACCCAAAGATCGGGTTGGTGCTAACTCTTGGATAGGAGGGGTAAGTTGGCCAACACTCCGCATCTTCTTTGGGAATGGTGCCAGTATAATCCCAAGCTGTATTTGTGTTCTCAGGAATTTCCTCATCATCTTGTATCAAGTGGACAATCCTACTGATAATGGTTGAGAATGCCATCTCTCTTGGAGAACTGGAGCCTGGAGTCTAGAACTCACTGGTCCCAGTAAGTAACTGGTTCAAGGATAAGGTGATCTGGCCCAAGGAAAGTGTCGAATCTGATTTTCTGACATTTTGGGGTCAGGGCCAACAGAGGCTGTTGGCTCCACAGATCTTTTCTTTGCAGATTTAAATGGAGACTTGCTCCTTTCCTTTTCTCTCATCTTTACCTTTAGTGTCTTTGTCCTGGCCCTTCAACTTGGTTTTCTTTTTCTTTGCAGATGAGGAAGGTGAAGGGGTAGGCCCTGTCTGTGTGGGAAGGAGACCTTTTAAAACAAGTTTGTCCCTGCTGGTCAGGAGGGACCTTGCACTGAAGGCTGCACAGGACTGGCACTCTATGTCAAAGTAAGTGAGAGCAAGACAATAAACACATGAGGTGTGGGACCTGAGGTGGTAGTTTGTGCCCACACATTGAGCATTTCTTAATTCCTATCAATTCCAATATTTTGCTTAATCCTAGTAAAAAAATGAACTTTGATACCTAAAAACTACCTCTAAACTAAGTACAACTATTATAATATATTCAGCAATAACTATAGGAAAATACTTCAAAACACAGAGACCCAAGGCCTTAACTTTAGAATAACAACTATCCAAGTATGTAAATAACTACTAAACACAGACTATATAACAACCCAACACTTGTCACCAAAGGAAGCATCTTCACAAGGGGGGTTTTGGGGATCACCTCCCCTTCATCAAAGTCAGTATCCTCAGTGAGTGGCTCCTCTTACATCTGCTCAAGTTAATTTCCTGGGAAGGTGAAGCCATTGGAGCTACTGAATAAGTGGGAGACCCCTACCATGGAAAGACTCAAGGAATAATGGTATGGACTGTCCTGGAGTCAGCTGATGTGAGCCTGAGGAACCAGATGGATGACAGGACCAGGACACATCAGACTTAGTAACTGAAGCCCTAGTCTTTGATTGAGAGAGAATCCTTTCTATAACATCAAACATTGACTTAGAGGCCAAGTAACTGGATATAATCCCCTTTGGATCTTTGGATCCACAGCACTGACAGAGAAACCACAGCCTGGCACCAACCCAGTTGGGTCTGATGTTGTAATTGGATCCAAACTAGATGGCTCTAAAAACTTTGGCATTGATCTTGGCCTTGGAGTATCAGTCCTGACACTTCGGCTCTGAAATGAACTCAATTCTGATAGGGCAGAGATGAGGACATAAAGGAAGAAATCAGTGTCTGAGCCAGCCAAGCAGTTGGCACAGACATGGGGAAGGCAATGGAGCAGTCAGATCAGAAGACTCCAGCACCAAAGGATGGGAAGAACAGGAAAACACAAGGATGGAACCCAAAGGAAAGGACTCTGTTGTCTTGGAGTTGAGACAGAAGGAATAACACCAAGGTCCACCTGGGTCTGTAAGAAGGTGCATATCAACTGTTCCAATTCTGAACCCTTAAGATTTCTAACTGATCTGAGAGACCTTGAAGAAGCTGTAGACAGATGAGGACCTTAGATCCCAAAAAGATAGCCTTGGGTGTGAGGTAGAGATGGCATCAACAGCAACTATACAATTGTAATCAGCAAAATTGGAGCATGAAGTCTATCTGAGAAGGATGAAGCAGGACCTGCGGTAAGGAAGGGACTAGGAATGCTAAGCATTGAAGAATTAGATGACTCCAGTCCAACAGCCAAATTAATGGGTTACTGGCATTGATGAGGAGCTGAAGACAAACTTGGAGCCAGAGCTGGAAGAAAGTACAGTTGTGTACACTTACCATAAATGTAGATGTTCGAGTGTATTCACTGTTGCAGTCATTACATTTGGGTAATCTGCTGGCAGGTTGTCCTCAGTCGGCCTGAATTCCAAAGTCTTGGGTCCTGCATCAGTTGCTGTCTTCTCTTCCATGACGTCAGGTGGTCAGGGGTATAAAACATGCAGCCGACACCATTTTCTTTTGTTTTTCTTGCCCCCGATGTCAGGTACCCCCAAAAAGGTAGCAATATTATATATATATATATATATATATATATATATATATATATATATATATACATGCATCAATATACAATTTACCTTCATCTACAAGCAAATACACCACATAGGTTGTAGAAAATAGTGAAGGAAAGATAAACTTCAGAATGACAGGGGGATGGCGGGAGGGTAACCTGGACTGCAACAGTGAATACACTCGAACATCTACATTTATGGTAAGTGTACACAACTGTACTATGTTCTTCGTGTTTCACTGTTGAAGTCATTACATTTGGGTAGAATCCCAACGCTATGGTTGGGAGGCTGGAGCTAAACAGCATTAGGTGCGGCTATAAGGCCCTGCAGCACTGCAGTGGTAAAGTCTGCCCTGGACTTAGAGTAGAGAGGCAAATGGTAATGCTTTGTAAAGGTGTGAACAGAACTCCAAGTAGCAGCTTCTAGAATGTCTTTGGTTGGTACTCCACTGAGAAAGACTGCTGAAGTAGCTGCAGCTCTGGTGGAATGACACCTAGTGCCCTTGGGCACAGGTTTACCATGGTGTAAGTAGCAGAAACGGATGCAGTGGTTTATCCACTTTAAATTGTCTGCTTTGAAATAGCCTTTCCTTCTGATCCTGCTGCATATGACACTAGTAATTGCTCAGTTTTTCTTAGAGCTTTAGTCCTGCTCAAGTAGAATCTTAGTTGTCTGTGTACATCCAAGGAATGCAGAATTCTCTCCCCTTTGTTCTGCGGATTTGGATAAAAAGTTGGCAGATGAATTATTTGGTTAAGAGACACACAGGAAACCACCTTAGGCATAAAAGTAGAATTTGTCCTCAGAGACACCCTGTCCGGGTAAAATAGGATAAAAGGCTCTACAGCCATGAGGGCCTGTAGCTCTGAAACTCTTCTTGCTGAAGTAATTGCTAGTAGCAGAGCTGTCTTCCACGATAAGAACTTTATATCAGCGGTAGCAGCTGGTTCAAATGGAGGCAAGGTGAGCTTTTCCAACACATAATTGAGGTCCCATGCAGGTAATGGTGATCTTCTATGGGGCCTTACATTTTTGGCTCCTCTAAGATGCTGCTTTAGTAAAGGATGAGAAAAGATTCGTGGCTCTTTGTTGTAATGAGCCAAAATGGCACAGGCATGGATTTTGATTGATGAGAAAGATAGGCCTTTGTCAAGCATCTCAGTTAAGTATTGTAATATCTGAGGAATATTTGGTTCTGCTGTATCTGTTCCTTGTGCTTGATTCCAAGCACAGAATCTCTTCCACTTGTCAGCATAAGATTTTCTAGTACTAGGCCTTCTGGCTTCCAAAATGACATCCATCACAGCTTTACTGAGAGGTGTTGTTTGTATGATTACATGATTAGCCATGCTGCCAGGTTTAGAGTCTGTAGTTGATTGTGCAGAATCTGATTGTTTTGCTGGAAAAGTAGTTGTAGTCTTTGAGGCAAGGTCCATGCTGGGTATTGAGACAAGTCCCTTAGGATTGGGTACCAGTATTGGTGGGGCCAGTCCAGGGCAATTAATATCATCTTTGGCTTCTCTTGTCTGACTTTTAGGAGGACCTTGGGTAGAAGAGGCAGAGGAGGAAAGGCGTAAACTGATAGGTTTTTCCAACTGAAGGATAGGGCGTCCACTTTCCATGCTTGTCTGTGTTAAGTCCTTGTGCAGAATCTTTTCAATTGATAATTTTGAGGAGAGGCAAATAGATCTATGTCTGGGCTCCCCCATTTCTCTGTTATCATGCTGAAGACTTGTGGATTTAATTTCCACTCGTGAGGATCCATAAGGTTTCTGCTTAAATCATCTGCCAGAGTGTTTTGTTTTCCTGGCAGGAATTGAGCTTGAAGATGTATTTGGTAGGTCAGAGCTGTGTCCCACAGTGCCATGGCTAATCTGCAAAGGGGGTATGAGTGTGTGCACCCTTGCTTGTTTATATACCACATGACTATGGTGCTGTCCGTCTTTATCAGTAGTTGTCCTGGATGAAGTAAGTCCTTGAAGGCTGTTGGGGCATTTTGAACAGCTAGCATCTTTTTCTGGTTGATATGTAGATGCATTTGTTTTCGTGCCCATATGCCCTGAATGCATCTTCCTGTCATGTGGGCCCCCCAGGCATAATCTGATGCATCTGTTGTTAAGGTTTGGCTGGCAGGGGGTAGAGTGAAGGGCCATCCCATGTTTTGGTGACAGGCCTTTGCCCACCATAGAAACTCCTGTTGCAGGCAGGGAATGAGAGGAATCATTGTTTCCAGACTGTGTGAATGCTGACTCCATAAACTTTTTAGGTACCATTGAAGTTTCCTCATATGCAATCTTGCATATGGAATTAGTAGGATGCAGGATGCCATTAAGCCCAGAGCCTGCAGAATTTGCCTTGCAGAAGACTGGGTTTTTGTTGCCATCAGTTTGAAGTAAGTAGTCAGTTGCCTTTGTTTGTCTGGCGTAAGGTAAGCCATCTGGGCAGTTGTATTCAAGCTTGCACCCAGGAATGTTATCTTTTGAGAGGGTACCAGTTGTGATTTCTTTTCGTTTATTGTGTACCCTAGGCATGTTAGAAGACTTTTCACAAATGCCAGATGTCGAAGAAGAGTGTCCTTGTTCTCTGCTTGAATGAGACAGTCGTCCAAGTAAGGATATATTTGTATACTTCTTTGTCTACAAAATGCAATTACTGGTGCCAGGCACTTTGTAAAGACCCTGGGCGCAGTAGATAAGCCAAAGGGCAGTGCAGAGAATTGGTAATGCATTAGGCCAGCCTTGAATCTGCGGTATCTTCTGCATGACTGTCTTATTGGGACATGCAGGTATGCCTCTTTTAGGTCTAATGTCACCAGCCAAGCATTCTTGCCCAGCATGGGCAGAAGCTGCTGCAAAGTCAGCATTTTGAATTTTGGAATGTCCAGGTATGTGTTCAAAATTGATAAATCCAGTATTGGCCGCCAGGCCTTGACCTTTCTGGGTACCAACAACACTCTTGAGTAAAAACCTTGTCCTTTTTCCTGTTCTGGTACTGGTTGAATGGCCCCCATATCCATGAGGGACGTAACCTGTTTCTGTGCCTCTGCCCATTGATTTTTGGGCAGATCTGACCAACTGTTTGCCATTGGCAGAGTGTGGAAATGGAATCTGTATCCATGAGATACTATGTTTAGTACCCACTTGTCCTGGGTTATTAACTGCCAATTTTGAGCAAAAAGTGCTAATTTTCCCCCTAAGGGTGCTGTCAAAAGATAAGTGCTTGGTGCAGGCAGAGGGAAGTCATTGGGACTGTTTTCTGTAGGTTTGCACTTTATCTCCCCCTGATTTGGAGGTAGATGCGCCCCATTGCTTTGACCTGTATGAATCTTGCGCCTGGTATCTGGAACCGTTTGGGTGTCTGGATTTGCCCCTTTGAGCTCTGTCTGATACAGGAAAGGACCAATTTTTTGTAGGCCATTGTCTACTGAATCTTGGTGGCTGCACTTGTAAGAAGTCTTTAACCATTTGCATAGACTTAGCTTTGTCTTCCATTTTCTTTAAAACCTCTTCTGCCTTAATACCAAACAGAGAATCATGCTGAATTTAGCTTTAACATGATCAGGCAAATTTTGTTTGTGTAACCAGGCATGCCTCCTAATCACAGATCCAGTAACTGCGGCCCTGCAGGAGGCCTCTAAGGAATCAAAACCACATTGCAAAGTATGCTTTCCAACTTGTACAGCTGCATGCAATAATTCCTGCAATTCTTTATTTTCTGCACATTCTGAAATCAACATAATTTTCTATTTCAGCAATCCCATAACATGTTGTTGGTACTTAAGCATATGAAATTGAGAGTTTAAGGCCCTGACTTCCAAGGTTGCAGATGTACAAACCTTTTTTCCTCATCTGTCTAGTGCCCTTGAATCTCTGTTAGAGGGGGTAGGATTTTTTGCTGTTGAGGCCTTAACTCCCTTTGTACCCTGTGAAATAGTTTCAGGATCAGCAGCAGGGTTTCTAAATAAAAATGTATGTGAGTCAGGGACCCTGTAATATCTGTCAGGCTTACTGAGAGCCGGAGGTAAGGAGTCAGGGGTCAAGCTCGACACCGAAAACACTTCATCCACAATGTCTAAAACAGGGGGAATGGCTAAAAGCTTGTGCTGAGGGAGAAGAAGGAAATCCCTGAGCCTCTTTTTTTGATTCTGAGAAGTCCTGACTCTCCCAGTGAAAATGCTCCCTCAAAGTATGCAAGGTTTCTCCAAATGAATAATCCTCTGGAGGAGATGCAGATGGAATAGACTCCTCAGCATCAGAATCCTCATAGGGAGGTATAGTCAATTCCTGATCAGAAGAGGAATCAGAAGAAATAGAAACCTGATCTGAAGATTCATTATCAGCGTCTTGCCTAGACCTCTTATGAGGGGAGGGGGATGAGTACCCCTGATCAAGGTAATAAGGTCTTCAGACATTTTGATCATCTGTTTTTTTAGGCATAGAGGCCTGTGCATGTGGCTCATGCATCTTTTTTTAGTTTTAGAAGTTGCCTTTGTCTTTGGTTTTTGCAGCTGTCGTCGGTTTGATATATAAATGTTGAGGTCTGAATACACCCTCAGAAGCCGGTGCCTGCTCAGCGGCTCCGGACCCATCTGAGAGAGATACATCCGTCGGTCCAAAACCTTGAGTATCTTGCGGCATGCCGGACTCCGCATGA
>NC_056737.1:1832487373-1832514873 GCF_019279795.1 Protopterus annectens | reverse complement strand
AATGCTTCCTACCTCTCACCCTCCATTGACAATGATGTTTTCTAATTACTTCACTGTAATGCTCTACAGTACTATCAGTTAAACTATCACTAGTCAGTAGCTCATCAACCATGATCACTGACTGCTGACATATATTCTGCATGTATTCATATTTCTAGCCTGAAAATGTGAATAATGTTGTTTTAATATGTCTTGTCTGTCTAAAAATTCCTACATGTAAATATCTATTATGTCTTGTCTGTCTATAAATTCCCACATGTAAAGATCTATTGGTATTCTTCACTGCTAGCTTATTCTTATAATTCTGTTTAAAACATGTATTATTGTTATAATTCTGTATAAAACATGTACTATTGTTATAATTGTGGAGCTTTTCTACCCGGGCCTCCGCTGTAAATGGACCTAGTTCAGACAGATTTTTCCAGTAAACAAATGTAAAATAAATAAAAATTAAATAAATATATATATATATAATTTCTTGTCCATTTCCCAGAGGAAAAGGGCAGTTTAAAATAGTCAGTAATGCCTGTGGGGAAAATGTGGTTACAATAAGCAAGTATACATAATCGCTTACCCAATAACAAACACTAATTTAGATTCCCTGCAAAGTTAAACAACACAAACAGATGTAAACAAACAATCTATGTAGATAATGTAAAATTACTAACTGCTGAAGTCTCAGTAACAAAGTACGCACTGTTGTGAAAAACTCTCAAACAACCACTAGCCCTAAATGCCTAAGGAGAAAGAGGAGGGCTAAGTGATAAAAAATATACATACATATATCAAAAGTACCAAAAACTTCATTGAAAATATAGCTGTCTGACTAACACTCTCCTAGAACAAATATTCCAACCAGATCAGAAAAATACAGCAGAAAAATGAATGACTTACCATTTAAAGTTTAAGCCCCAACACCATATCCAGTCACCGAAAGTAACAAATGAGACTTGCTAGCACTTTACTACTGAGTGTTGAATTTGGATGCTATGAGAAAATATATAGCTACACCAGACAACAGGATATCTGTATAGCAATTTTCTGTTAAACTCCAAAGGTCAAGTATCATGAGTATCTCAGTAGGGAGCCTGAATGGAGGTACTGAATAGAGGATGTAAATAGAAGTTATGTCCTTACCATAACGTTCCATGTGGAGTGTTCATCTCGCCTTTGTTCTTACACATGGGTTCGGAGCCGATCCTCGGCTCCGTGTCGGCCGCTTGCAAGCTCTGCATCGAGAAGAAGCTCGAGATCACCTAATACCCACAATCCCCCTCTGCCTTTACCTCAGATCTAGTTTGCAAGCAAACCAGCAGCCATAGAGAGCACACTCATACCAAAATTTACACAATCAAAGGATCATCTATATACATATATATATATATATATATATATATATATATATATATACATATATATATATACACAAGTGTATCATACAAATACAACTATTGCAAATGCAGAAGGAGAATACTCCAGACCAGGCACCAAATTGAACGTTCTTCCTGAGGGTGGGAGGGTGGGAATGTAAGAACAAAGGCGAGATGAACACTCCACATGGAACGTTATGGTAAGGACATAACTTCTATATGTGAGAGTGTTCAATCTCGCCTTTGTTCTTACACATGGGTAGCGTCCCTAGCTCCATGTTCCTGAGGAACTCACGGGAGAACGTTCTTGAGCACAGTGGAACCAAAGGTTGCCCTATCCCTAGAAACCCTGTCCACTTTGTAATGAGAGATAAATGTATGCGGTTTAGCCCAAGTAGCAGCTGCACAAATCGTGTCTAATGGTAGGCGAGCTGCGTGAGCCAAGGATGTAGACCCTGATCTTGTAGAATGTCCTTTAGGTTTGACCGATAAGGTTTGATTAGAAGACTCATAAACGTATATGATACAATCAGTTAGCCATTTGGAAAGAGTTCGTTTAGTAACCGCTACACCTTTCCTGCTGTCAGCAAAGGCTACAAATAGTTGATCAGATTTCCTGTGATCTTTTGTTCTATCCAAATAAAACCTGTGTTGTCTATGGACATCCAATTTGTGCAACATATACGCTAACTTATTAGAGTGATTTTTGAAAAAGGTGGGTAATTCAATGGACTGATTAATATTATTAGTAGAGCAAACTTTGGGGAGAAAGGATGGATTAGTGCGAAGAGATACTCTGTCAGAGTGGAAAATCAAATAAGGGTGTTTAATAGAAAGAGCCTGAAGCTCAGACACTCGCCTAGCGGATGTAATGGCCACCAGGAAGAGAGTCTTCCATGATAAAAACTTCAATGGGCAAACTGAGGCTGGCTCAAAAGGGGGCAACATCAATTTAGAAAGTAAAAGGTTCAGATTCCAAGGTGATGTAGGAGTTCTAACTGGCAGTCTAATATGAAAGGATCCTTTTAAAAAAGCCTTACAAAGTCTGTGAGCCATAACAGGCGCACCACATTCTTCCACATGAAAGTTGGAAATGGCAGCCAATTGCACTCTTAAAGTGGCAGGAGAAGCTCCTTCATGGAACAATTCTGTCAAAAACTCCAAGATCTTGTTTAACGGAGCTATAACAGGGTCCAAATGATGTGAATTAGCCCAGAAGACGAAACGCTTCCATTTACTGGTGTAGGTCGTTGTAGTGGAAGCTTTATGAGAAGCCACTAATATATTCTGAACTGCCGGTGTAAGAGAGTCAGACCTGGCTAGAAAGGCGGGCAGCCAAGCTGCTAGATGGAGTGATTCGAGAGATGGGTGAGGAACTCCTGACGAGTGAGTCAGTAGATCTGGCTCTGGGTCCAGAATCCAAGGTCCCCGAATGCGGTGTTGCAATAGAAAGGGGAACCAAATTTGACGAGGCCAGAATGGGGCAATGAGGATTATAGTCCTCTGAAGGTTGCTGGCTTTCTGCAGAAACTTTGCAATCAGGGGAAAGGGAGGAAAAGCATACAGGAGACCCGGGGGCCAATCGTGCACCAGCGCATCCCTGGGGACTTCCTCTGGAGGGGGTAATAGGGCAAAGTAGCTCCTGCATTTGGCGTTCATTGGAGACGCAAAAAGATCGCAGGAAGGCTGGCCCCACTTGCGAAATATCGTCTTCGCAATTGACTGTTTGAGGGACCACTCGTGAGGCAACAGGATTGCTCTGCTCAGCCTGTCGGCTATGACGTTGGATGACCCCGGGATGTGCGTTGCGATCAAAAAGCGACCCGTGGACTCCGCCCATTGCCAAATTCTCATGGCCTCTCTGCATAGTTGATAAGACCTGGTTCCCCCTTGCTTGTTTATGTACCAGACTACAGACATGTTGTCTGTCTGAACTGCAATAGTCCCTAGAGGAAGAAGGGGAGCAAAGTGTTGCAACGCTAAAAACACTGCCCTCAACTCCAGAACACTGATGTGCAGATTGTACTCCAAATTGGTCCATTCACCTTGGACTGTCTGTCCCTGAAAGATGCCCCCCCACCCTATCAGGGAAGCGTCCGTGGTTATTGTCGCTGGCGTGGGTAGCACAAATGGTCTTCCGCTGGAAAGGTTGCAAGTCTGACGCCACCAGGTTAGGTGTGATTTGCATGTGTTTGTAATCAGAATTTCGTGTGTCAGAGGTAGCTGTTGGAACGACCATTGTGCAAACAGTAGCCATTGTAGAACTCTCATGTGCAGTCTTCCCAATGGTATCGCAATGAGAGAAGCTGCCATGAGACCCAAGACCTTCAGAACCAGCTTTGCTGGGGAATTTTTGGACGACAGAAGTAGAGAAATGTGGCTTTGAAGTGAGACTATCCTTTCTGGAGGGAGCCTTAGAATTAAATGATGCATATCTAATTCCGCTCCTATGAATAAGATATGCTGTGATGGCTGTAGTAAAGATTTTTCGAAATTTATGGAAATTCCGAGGTGAACACAAAGTTGTAGAGTGTAATCCCTGGCCTGTATCAGTTGACGCCGGGTGGTGGCAGACAGGAGCCAGTCGTCCAGATACGGAAACACCTGGAATCCTAGGCGTCTGAGATGAGACGCTACCACTGCCATGCATTTGGTGAAAACCCTGGGGGCTGAGGTCAGACCAAAGGGCAGGGCTCGAAACTGATAGTGACTGGCTCCCAGCCGGGCAAATGATCCCTGGACGCCCTGGCCATTTTGATGTGGTAGTATCGTCCTTCAGATCTATTGAGCACATCCAGTCGTCCTTCTGTAGGAATGGAAGGATCGATTGAAGCGTGACCATTGAACTTTTCTTTCTTGACAAAGGTGTTGAGGTTGCTTAGGTCCAGAATCGGCCTCCAGTCCCTGTCTTCTTTGGAACTAAAAAGAACCTTGAGTAAGTTCGAATCCTATTTGGTCCGCTGGGACTGGTTGGATGACTCTTTTTTCTAGCAGCTTTGAAATTTCTATAGCTGCTGGGTCTCCAGATGGGGCGGTACATCTGGGAGTTTTCTCTTTGGAATGGGGTGGATAGGAATGGTATTCTGTAACCTCTGGTAACAACGCTTTTACCCAGTTGTCTGTAGTAATGTTTTGCCAGGCCTGAGGGTATAAAGCTAGCGACCCCGACTGCCTCCAGAGCAGGACAGTCGGGCCTCCTCTCAGGAGTGCTGGAAAGGTTTCCCAGGGGGTATCCCTGTCACCTTGGTTTTGCGGACCCCTCTGCCACCAGGGCGTCTTCCACCTCTGCCCCTCCTCTACCTCTAGAGGGGCATCACCCTGTGTGCCTGGGAAAGATCCTTGGGGTTTGAAACCACATTTTCCACCACGTTGCCCTTTGGGGTACAGTCTGGAAGGGTGGAAAACGGACTCCGACAGCAGACAGAGTCTTTCCCTCCTGTTCACACCGGGTAAGGGTCTCCTTTACTTTGGGGCCAAAGAGAGTGGCACCATCAAATGGAGCGTTAGTAAAGGAAGACTTGAAGGCTTCCAAATGAACATAAGCGCATCCAGGATTGCCTGCGAAGAGCAATCGCTGAAGCTGCTGCCCTACTCGATCCTTCGGCTGCGTATGATATCAGCCTCATGGATGAGTTAACAATGGATGTAAGGGTATTGAGATGTGCTGTAACTTTCTCTGAGACCGCAGCATCTGTAGTACCCTGGAGGGTATCTCCCAGCTCTTTGATTAGATCCCTCTGTAAATGTGTAAAATGGGTCAAATAGTTCAGGGATCGCATAGAAAAAGCCGCTGAACTAAAAATGCGCTTCCCGTATCTGTCCATAGTCCTAGAATCTTTGTTAGGCGGATGGACAGATGAGGAAGATTCCGACATCTCCTTTTTAGTGGCGCTGCCACCACCATGGCGTCCACTGGAACTCCCTTTGTGAGGTAAGCCTTGTCCTGGGGTGCAGTGATGTACTTATTAGGCTTCCTAGGGACTGGTTCCACCGTGTCAGGTGTCTCCCACGCCCTTCGAGCAATCAACTCCATTAACTCATCGAAGGGCGGAGTGACCCAGGAGGAGGAAGGGCGAGCACCAAATGCCTTCAGCAAGACTGACTCATCCTCAGAAGGGGGAAGGGACTGCCAATCACCTCTCTGTTTTAGGATCTCCAAGATGTCAGAAAAGAGACATCTTCTGAAGGTGACTTTGGGGACCCTTCTGACTCATCCAAGTCAGTATCGGATGTCAAAGATTCTTGTGGAGAATCTAAGTGTCTCCTCTTACACAATCTTTTCCTAGGGACTTCTTCGGGGGGAGCATCCGAAGAAGCCTCCGAGGAAGAGGGGGCACCCTCCAGGGGTGGCTGAGACACCGGTGCTCAACGCTTGGATGTGGCCGTTGGTGCAGAGGAAGATAACTTGGTCCTTTATGGGGAGGAGAGGCTACTTCTACTGATGTGGTTGTCTGGGTAGACAACACCTTCCTCATGAGATTGAAGGCCCCCGGGTCCCGAGTCGAGGAATCTCGGTTCGAAGAAATGGGAAGAATCCCGAAACAGGCACGAAGGCATCGACCCTGAGGACGGGCCGAATCGATCCGCGCCGAGGCCCGAGAGGAGAGTCGGAACGAAACATCGGTTCGACTCGGCCCCAGAACCAAGGATGGATCGTCGGCTCCGAGACTCCGGTACGGATCCGGAGTCGAGGTGAGCGGAGCCGACCGAGAAAGGGCGGTTCTGGCACCGAGGGCTCCACAATCAGTAGATCAACCTCTTCCGGCTCCAAGGACTGGACAGGTCTCGGAGGAGGAAGGGATGGAGATAATGGAAGGCCTTCAAGTTTCGACACCAATTGGGTGGAAACCGAAATAAGTTTGGATAGGGCCATATGCTCCAATAATTTCTGCACCACCCGGTCCACATCGGTGTCGGAGAGGGGCTTGGAAGAGCGGGTCGAAGGAACGAAGGCGGAGCCGACCTCAACAGTGTTGGGGAGGGAGCTCCATCACCGGTTCCAAGACTCGAGGCTCGGAAATTGACAATAGTTGAACACTCGGCCCCGAAGTCTGTGGAACCGGTGATCTAACCTTAGCTGAAGTGCTCGGAGCCGATGACTTGGGCTCCGACGTCTCGATTCCTTCGAGGACTTGGATGCCTGGTCAGAAGCATCAGAGCCTCCTGAAAGGAAGGTTTTAACAAACCTCTATCCATTAGTTTCCTGCGCCTATCTGTCATGACCCTCCCACTGAAAGAATGACAAATAGAGCAGTCTTCTTGCAGATGGAGAGGGCCAAGACAGTAGACGCAGGAACTATGATTGTCAGTTACTGACATTTTTTGCCCACATTGGCAACGCTTAAACCCCGATTTAGCCTTTTCAGACATGTCACTATAAAAGAGAAAAGTCAAATCCAGTAAAATAGTCAAGTCCGGTAAAATTGTCAAATCCAGTAATGTTAGTCAATCCGGTTGTCAAATCCAAGAAGGGGTGGTAGGCCCCGAAGAGAACTCTAAATAAGTTTTAACAACTTAACGGTACCGAGTTTCCCTCAACCTTACCACACACACACAAAATATCACTAAATAACTTTATATGATAAAGTACCAAGAAAAAATACAAGAAAAAAATTCTTAATCTTATCTTAGGTGCTCGAGCTCGACCCAGTGATGCGAACGCTGCAGCGGCAAACTAGATCTGAGGTAAAGGCAGAGGGGGATTGTGGGTATTAGGTGATCTCGAGCTTCTTCTCGATGCAGAGCTTGCAAGCGGCCGACACGGAGCCGAGGATCGGCTCCGAACCCATGTGTAAGAACAAAGGCGAGATTGAACACTCTCACATCAATATTTTAGGTATCTCCTGTGCCCTCATCAATGCACAAAGCATTGCCAACAAACTTGACCAAATATGTGCCAACATTTCCTCATACAACTCGGATATTACAGCTGTCAGTGAATCCTGGATCAAGCCAAGCAGTACCAAACTTCAGCACCTCCTCCCCTCATAAAATTACGAGTATGACTCAACACCTTGTAATAGGAAAGGAGAAGGCTGCCTATTAGTAAAGAAAAGCCATCTTAAGCTCACTATCCCAGCTAAAGCCAACAATACAACAGACACAAACCTCAACTAGGTCCTCTTAAACTTCAGTGCCAAGAAAAACAACCCTTACTACAGAAGCATATCTACTTCCTCCTTCACCTCTGTCTGAATTTAAATCCCTAATGTCTGAAATAGTCCCAGCCAGCAACTTCAGTATGAAAGGACTCTGCAGCAAAAACAATCTGATTATCCTGGGGGATTTCAACATTAACTCTCAGATCCCCTCTCAAAATGACATTTCTGAATTTATAGCTAACAAGGACTTCCTACAGCTAACAACCACTCTATTCTTGACCATAACAAACCATCTACTGCCGCAAGTATTTCCATTTTTCTTTGTAACTTCAGTGATCACTCACCAGTCCTTTTTCAGATCAGCAATCTGTCTCTAAAATCTCCACCCAAATTGACTTTCTTCAGACCAAAGTCCACAGAAAATATCACCAAGTTGAAAAGCCATCTAACAACCTTTAACTGGTCTACTATACTAACATCCAAGATTCTAACATTGCAGCTATTAACCTAACCCAAACACTTCTCCAACTCCAGGACAAGTTCTTCCTCATGGTAAAATACCTTTTTAAACAACAACAAACACCGTGGCTCACCAAAGAGCTTATATCTTTTCTCAAACTAAGGGATGAAGCCTAGCAGTCAGTGAACACAATCCAACCCCTGACAACCATGCTACCTTTACCAAATTCTGTAACTTGGTTAAACAATCCATACAAAGGCAGAAATCTATCTCAAAACCAAGCAACTTTCTGTCTTAAACCGCAATACTTCTAGCATGAGGTCAGTATGTTCACTGGATGCAAATCTTCTCTAACATAATCAAGGACCATTCACCTCTCTGACTTTGTCAAAGAGTTTATCCACCCCCTGCAATCTATCAGCAGCATCTCCACTCCCTAGTCTCTCTTCCAGAGCCCCTCCTTTCATCCTACCTTTCTACTTCCAAAAATCTCACTAAAACAAATCAGTAAGCTACTTGAAGACATGCACACAGACTTTTCCCCACATCTTTCCGTAGTTTATCTAATACTGCAGGGAATTTCTAACCCAGCCTTTTCATCACATCTTTACCCTTTGTCTGACACAAAATACAATGCCAAATATCTCGAACACAGCACTCATTACCCCTTCTGCCAAAACAAATTAAACCCCAAAAAGTACAGTTGTGTACCTACCATAAATGTAGATGTTCGAGTGTATTCACTGTCGCAGTCATTACACTTGGATTATCCTGCTGGCAAGCAACCCGCAGTCAGCCTGAATTCCAAAGTCCTGGTCCGGCGTCGGTTGCTGTTGCCTCTTCCCTGACGTCAGTGTGCCAGGGGTATAAAAGATGCAGCCGATGCCATTTTCTTCAGTTTTTCTTGCCCCAGATGTCAGATGCCCCCAAAAGGGTAGGCTTTAAAAATTATGATCATAAAAAAGCATGCACATAACCTTCATCTACAAGCAAATACACCACATGGGTACAGATAAGTCCCAGCAAAGAAAAAGGAGGATGGTGGAAAAGTAACCTGGACTGCAACAGTGAATACACTCGAACATCTACATTTATGGTAGGTACACAACAGTACTATGTTTATCGTGTTTCACTGTTGCAGTCATTACACTTGGGTTGAATCCCAAAGCTGAGGTTGGGCGGCTGGGCCTAAATAGAGTTTAGAGTGGCTATGAGGCCCTGCAGAAAGTACAGTTGTGTACCTACCATAAATGTAGATGTTCGAGTGTATTCACTGTTGCAGTCATTACACTTGGGTTATCCTACTGGCAGGCGACCCGTAGTCGGCCCGAGTTTCAAAGTCTTGGTCCGGCATCGGTTGCTGTCGCCTCTTCCCTGACGTCAGTGCGCCAGGGGTATAAAAGTTGCAATGGACACCATTTTCTTCAGTTTTTCTTGCCCCAGATGTCAGGTGCCCCCAGATATGAAGGCTGTAAAGATAAAAATATGCCAAACAACCATGCATATATCACTAAAAACATTTTATTCTTCTAAAAGCAAATACACCACATAGGTTGCATAGAGTTGAGAAGTACAGAGTAGTCCCAGCAAAGAGGGGGATGGAGGGTGGGTAACCAGGACTGCAACAGTGAATACACTCGAACATCTACATTTATGGTAGGTACACAACTGTACTATGTTCATCGTGTTTCACTGTTGCAGTCATTACACTTGGGTAGAATCCCAAAGCTGAGGTAGGGTGGCTGGGTCTAGATTGGATTTGGAGAGGCTAACAATCCCTGCAGAACTGCAGTGGCAAAGCCTGCTCTGGATTTGGAGTAGAGAGGTAGGTGGTAGTGCTTGGTAAAAGTGTGCACTGAGCTCCAGGTTGCAGCTTCTAATATGTCTTTGGTTGGTACCCATCTGAGGAAAGCTGCTGAAGTGGCTGCTGCTCTGGTAGAATGAGGCCAAATGTCCTTCGGCACAGATTTGCCATGTTGTGCATAACAGAAGCGGATGCAGTGTCCTATCCATTTGGAGATTGTCTGCTTTGTAATAGGGTTTCCTTGTGATCCTGCAGCATATGCTACAAACAGTTGCTCAATTTTTCTGAAAGCTTTTGTTTTGTCCAAGTAAAATCATAGCTGCCTGTGTATATCCAAAGAGTGCAGAAGTCTTTCCCCTTGATTCTGGGGATTTGGGTAGAAAGTAGGCCAAATGAATAGTCTGGTTTAAGGCCACGTTGGAGACCACTTTTGGCATGAATGTTGGGTTCGTCCTTAGAGAAACCCTGTCCTGGTGAAAAATGAGGAAAGGTTCCACAGCCATCAATGCCTGTAACTCTGAAACTCTTCTTGATGAAGTTATTGCTAGGAGCAGAGCAGTTTTCCATGACAAGAATTTTAGATCAGCTGTGCTGGCTGGTTCAAAAGGAGGCAGTGTTAGTTTTTCTAAAACAAAGTTGAGGTCCCAAGTAGATACTGGTGCTCTCCTAGGGGGTCTTATATTCTTTGCCCCTCTGAGGTACTGTCGTAGTAGAGGATGTGAAAAAATAGTAGGATCCATATTGTAATGAGCTGAAATGGCAGAGGCATGGATTTTAATAGAAGAAAAAGATAGGCCTTTGTCCAACATCTCAGTCAGGTATTGTAAAATCTGAGGCATATTAGGGACCAGTGGGTCGAGCCCTTATGCCTGGTTCCAAGCACAAAATCTCTTCCATTTTTCCGCATAAGATTTCCTAGTGCTGGGTCTCCTGGCTTCCAAAATTACATCCATAACAGCTTTAGAGAGAGGTGCAGTCTGAGTGGCTAAATTATCTGCCATGCTGCCAGGTTTAAGGTTCTGAGTTGACTGTGCAGAATCTGATTGTTTTGCTGTGTCAGAAGATGAGGGATTTGAGGCAGAGGCCAAGGCAGGCCTTGGGACAAAATCTTTAGGATTGGGTACCAGTGCTGGCGTGGCCAGTCTGGTGCAATCAGGATCATTTTTGGCCTCTCTTGTCTGACTTTTAGAAGCACCTTGGTGAGAACAGGCATCGGAGGGAAGGCATAGACTGTCAGGTTTTTCCAATTGAAAGACAGAGCATCCACTTTCCATGCTTGAGAGTGATAAGTCCTTGTGCAAAATTTCTGTAATTGGCAATTGTGAGTGGAGGCAAATAGATCTATGTCTGGGCGTCCCCATTCCATTGTTATCATGTTGAACACTTGTGGATTTAGCTTCCATTCGTGAGGATCCATGAGATTTCTGCTTAGTTTGTCTGCCAGTGTATTTTTTGTTCCTGGCAGGAATGGTGCTTGCAGATGTACCTGGTAAGTCAGTGCTGTGTTCCACAAAGTCATGGCTTGTCTGCATAGGGGGTAGGAATGTGTTCCCCCTTGCTTGTTTATGTACCACATAACTGTGGTATTGTCCGTCTTTAGTAATAATTGTCCTGGATGTATTAGGTCCTTGAAGGCTGTCAGGGCATTCTGTACAGCTAGCATCTCTTTTTGATTGATGTGAAGATGCATTTGTTCCTTGGGCCACGTGCTCTGAATACATTTTCCTGCCATATGTGCTCCCCAGGCGTAATCCGATGCATCCGTTGTTATTGTCTGCCTGGCTGTAGGTAAGGTGAAAGGCTGTCCCTTGTTGTGGTGACAGGCCTGGGACCACCATCGAAACTCCTGTTGTAGGCAGGGAATCAAGGTTATGATTGTCTCTAGGCTGTGACAATGCTGAGTCCAAACACTTTTTAGATACCATTATAGTTTCCTCATATACAGTTTGGCATATGGAATTAGTAGAATGCAAGATGCCATGAAACCCAGGGCCTGCAGAATTTTTCTTGCAGGGAGCTGTGTCTTTGTTGCCATCATTTGAAAGTAATGGGTCAGTTCCCTTTGTTTGTCTGGCGTGAGATAAGCCATCTGGGTAGTTGTATTTAAGCTTGCACCCAGGAATATTATCTCTTGAGAGGGCACTAGTTTTGATTTCTTTTCATTTACTGTGTATCCTAGGAAAATTAGTAATCTTTTTACAAACTCCAGGTGCTTTAGAAGAATGTCCTTGCTCTCTGCATGAATAAGGCAGTCGTCCAAGTAGGGATATATCTGAATTCCTTTTTGTCTGCAAAATGCAATTACTGGTGCCAGGCATTTTGTGAAGACCGTGGGCGCAGTAGACAAGCCAAAGGGCAGTGCAGAGAATTGATAATGCATTGAGCCTGCTATAAATCTGAGGTATCTTCTGCACGATTGTCTGATTGGGCAAGAGTTGTTGTAGTGTTAACATTTTGAATTTTGGAACATCCAGGAAAGTATTTAGGATTGACAGGTCCAGTATTGGTCTTCATGCTTTGTCCTTTCTGGGTACTAGGAAAAGTCTTGAGTAAAATCCTTGGCCCTGTTCTTCTTGTGGAACATTTTGAATAGCTCCCATATCCATAAGAGCTGCAATCTGTTTTTGTGCCTCTGCCCATTGGTTTGGTGGCAGGTTTGGCATACCTTTTGGTTTTGGAAGCGTGTGGAAGTGGAACCGGTACCCTTGAGAAACTATATTCAACACCCATTGGTCTTGGGTGATCATGTGCCAATTTTTTGAGAAAAGTGCTAGCTTCCCCCTATGGGTGCTGTCAACTGGTAAGAGCTTGGTATTTGCAGAGGGAAGTCATTGTGACCATTTCCTATAAGGTTGTGATTTGTCTTCTCCTCCTTTGGGGGCTGAAGCACCCCATTGTTTAGGTCTGTAGGAGCCTCGGGGCTGAGATCTGCCTCTTGGGCATCTGTATCTGCCTCTTTGTGGTCTGTCTGACACAGGAAAGGACCAATTTTTTGAAGGCCAGTTCCTGCTAAATCTAGGTGGTTGAACCTGTAAGAAATCTTTCACAGTTTGCATTGACTTTGCTTTATCCTCCATTTTCTTTAAAACCTCTAATGCTTTAACACCAAACAAGGTATCATGCTGTAGTGGAGCATCCAATAATTTCATTTTAACATGGTCAGGTAAACTTTGATCTTTCAACCAAGCATGTCTTCGAATAACTGAGGTAAAAGAAAAAACAGAACCAGCAAAACGTAGATCCTGAAAACCTCAGTTTATTGTGACAGGTTATTAAACCTACACATAGACAACACTTTTGTAACAGACCGGTTTCGGTAGGATATACACAACCTTCTTCAGTGAAAATGAACACAGCAAAAATGTGACAAGATATAAAGAGGTCACTGAATACCTATTGGTTAATTCAAAAATTATCATTCAAGCCAGGTGGGAATAATCCCCCCAGTTTGATAATCCATTTCTTTTCCTTGGTATTAAGAATTTAATGCCAACCTGCTTTATTTGTCCTATTCCCTTGTATAATGTCAATAGCCATGAATGTAAATTTTGCAGTAGTGTGTGCCAAAGAATGTTTGTATAAAGCATTGGTTATTTTGTTTGTCCTGATATTACTAATGTGCTCTGTGATTCTGATTCTAAGTGGCCGGGAGGTCTGTCCTACATAAAAAGCACCACAGTGACAACTGGCCAGATAGATAAGCCAGTCACTGCTGCAGTTGGCAAACAATTTGATATCATAAACCTGGGAGCAGTTCCTACTGGAAAATTGTTTAGATTTGTTGATTTTATCACAGTTGGTGCAGTGTCCACATGGAAAACAGCCTATAAGTGGATCCCCTGAAAGTGTGGTTTGTTTGAATTGCATGTGATTGTGCTTACTACCATGCTTAAAATGGTTAAAGAATCCCCCTAGATTTTTGCCTTTCCTGAACGAAAACTGACACCGGTCAGGAATAAAATTAGAAATGTCAGAATCATATTGTAAAATGTTCCAATGAGTGTTGATACTGTCAATTAGTTGGTTCGAATTCCTGGCATAGGTGGTTGTAAATCTTAATGTAGTGCTTTTATCAGGGATGTGTTTTTGGTACTGTAGAAAATTGTTCCTATTGGAGGAATTGGTCATGTTACTGGCACTAGACACATGGCCCATAGCATATCCCCTGGACCTAAATCTTTCCGTAAGATCCCTCCTATGATATTGAAAAGCATTGTCAGTGGAATAAATGCGTTTAATTCGAATAAATTGTGACTTAGGGATGTTCCGTATAACATGAGGGGGATGAAAACTGGAGGCGTGTAAAATGGTATTGTATATTTCATTTTTTGGAGCATATTGACATTTGGCGTCGTTATCTAGACGATTGCTGGATGGTTTGGAGAGGGGACACACATGGCTTAATGGATTTTATTTCCTATTTAAACAACAACATTTGGGGTTTGGAATTCACGGCACATTATGATTACAGCAAAATCACTTTTTTGGACGTTGCTATTACCAAATTGCCTGACAATACACTCTCTACGGAAGTATTCAGGAAACACCCTGAATACAATACCATTTTACATGCCTCCAGTTTTCATCCCCCTCATGTTATACGGAACATCCCTAAGTCACAATTTATTCGAATTAAACGCATTTGTTCCACTGACAATGCTTTTCAATATCATAGGAGGGATCTTACGGAAAGATTTAGGTCCAGGGGATATGCTATGGGCCATGTGTCTAGTGCCAGTAACATGACCAATTCCTCCAATAGGAACAATTTTCTACAGTACCAAAAACACATCCCAGATAAAAGCACTACATTAAGATTTACAACCACCTATGCCAGGAATTCGAACCAACTAATTGACAGTATCAACACTCATTGGAACATTTTACAATATGATTCTGACATTTCGAATTTTATTCCTGACCGGTGTCAGTTTTCATTCAGGAAAGGCAAAAATCTAGGGGGATTCTTTAACCATTTTAAGCATGGTAGTAAGCACAATCACATGCAATTCAAACAAACCACATTTTCAGGGGACCCACTTATAGGCTGTTTTCCATGTGGACACTGCACCAACTGTGATAAAATCAACAAATCTAAATAATTTTCCAGTAGGAACTGCTCCCAGGTTTATGATATCAAATTTTTTGCCAACTGCAGCAGTGACTGGCTTATCTATCTGGACAGTTGTCACTGTGGTGCTTTTTATGTAGGACAGACCTCCCGGCCACTTAGAATCAGAATCACAGAGCACATTAGTAATATCAGGACAAACAAAATAACCAATGCTTTATACAAACATTCTTTGGCACACACTACTGCAAAATTTACATTCATGGCTATTGACATTATACAAGGGAATAGGACAAATAAAGCAGGTTGAAATTCAATTCTTAATACCAAGGAAAAGAAATGGATTATCAAACTGGGGGGAATTATTCCCACCGGGCTTGAATGATAATTTTTGAATTAACCAATAGGTATTCAGTGACCTCTTTATATCTTGTCACATTTTTGCTGTGTTCATTTTCAATGAAGAAGGTTGTGTATATCCTACCGAAACCGGTCTGTTACAAAAGCGTTGTCTATGTGTAGGTTTAATAACCTGTCACAATAAACTGAGGTTTTCAGGATCTACGTTTTGCTGGTTCTGTTTTTTCTTTTACCATTGTTGTATTTGGAACCGGGCAATTGCTCTACGTGCAGGAACCCTTTTCATGTAACACTGTTTCGAATAACTGAGCCTGTAACTGCGGCTCTACAAGAAGCCTCTAATGAATCAAAACCACATTGCAGAGTATGCTTTCCCACTTGTTCAATTGCATGCAATAAATCCTGGATTTCTTTACAGTCAGGACCTTCTATATTTGTAACAATTTTCTGCTTTAACAATGACATGAGATACTGCTGATATTTAAGCATGTGAAACTGACAGTTTAAAGCTCTTACAGCAAAAGTAGCAGAAGTGTAAACTTTTTCCCCCCATCTGTCCAGAGCTCTGGAATCCCTATCTGAGGGGACAGGATTTTTGGCAGTGGAAGCTTTAACCCCGTTTGGACCCTGAGAAATAGTTTCTGGGTCCGCAGCGGGGTTTTTGTAAAGAAATTTATGAGAGTCAGGGACCCTGTAGTACCTGTCTAGCTTTACTGGTGCAGGGGGTAAAGAATCTGGGGACAGACTGGATTCAGAAAAAACATCATCAAAAATATCAAGCACAGGGGGGATAGCCAAGGGCCTGTGCTGAGGCAATATAAGGAAATCTCTGAGCCTTTTATTGGATTCTGAGTAATCCTGGCTCTCCCAATGGAAATGCTCCCTCATGGTGTGCAGGGTTTCCCCAAAAGAGTAATCCACAGGCGGTGAGGCTGAAGGAATGGACTCTTCAGCATCAGAGTCCTCATAGGGAGGGAGAGAATAGCCCTGGTCAGACGAAGAATCAGAAGAAATGGAAACCTGATCAGAGGAATCATAATCAGCGTCTTGCCTAGGCCTTTTGTCAGGAGGGGGATGGGAGCCCCTGATTAAAGTAATAAGGTCTTCGGCCATTTTAAGCATCTGTTTCTTAGGCATGGATGACTGTTCTGGAGAATGCTGCACTTGTTTCTTTGTCTTTAATGGTGTTTTTGACTTTGCCTTTGCTGCTGTAGTAGCTTTAATTGTAAGCTGTGAAGATCTGAAAACACCCTCAGAAGCCGGTACCTGCTCAGCAGCTCCGGACCCATCTGAGGGTATATTTTCCGTAGGCCCAATACCTTGAGTTTCCACATGCCTTGGTGTCTCCACGTGGCTGTCGGTTGCGGCCTGTGGCTCTGAGGTAGTGGGTGTCAGGGGCTGCGAAAGCACCTAACTGAGAACCGGCGACTGGCCTAGAAGAGGCTTTGTCATCGGTTTTGGACCTCAGATGCCTGTCTTTTTCTTTGTCTTTGCATTTTTTATACATTGCCGTTGTTGGTTGTTCCAATGGCATTATGTAATTAAATCTTCATCCAAAATAATGTAAAGCAAAATCAAACTGACGTTTAATAGTGTGTTTATTAAATCTAGTACAAAATTGACAACTAGTGACGTTGTGGTCAGGGCCTAGGCAAGGAATGCAGTAAGAGTGAAAGTCCTTATGAGGTATTTGCTTCTCACAAGAAATACAATTATTAACTTTTACTGACATCGGTCTGGAGCAAGAAAAAGTTTCAACGGGTACTTAGCTTTATTGAAGACTTTGGTTCTGAAATTCAATTTTGAAAATCTCAGGAGTCGGCCGACCGGCACTTGCGAACTGCTTATGCTTTGGGCACCGCACGGCAAGAAAGACTGAAGAAAATGGCATCCGTTGCAACTTTTATACCCCTGGTGCACTGATGTCAGGAAGAGGCGACAGCAACTTGGCCGGACCAAGACTTTGGAACTCGGGCCACCACGAATCGCCTGCCAGCAGGATAACCCAAGTGTAATGACTGCAACAGTGAAACATGAAGAACATCTGCAGTTGCAAAGCCTGCTCTGGATTTAGAGTAGAGAGGTAAATGGTAGTGCTTTGTAAAAGTGTGCACTGAAGTCCATGTTGCAGCCTCCAAAATATCCTTGGTTGGTACTCCTCTGAGGAAGGCTGCTGAAGTGGCTGCTGCTCTGGTAGAATGTGGCCTAATGCCCTTGGGCACCGATTTGCCATGTTTTGAATAGCAGAAACGAATGCAGTGGCCTATCCATTTTGAAATAGTCTGCTTTGAAATGGCTTTTCCTTGGGAACCTGCAGCATATGCCACTAAGAGTTGTTCAGTCTTTCTGAAGGCTTTAGTCTTCTCCAAGTAAAAGCGTAGCTGTCTGTGTATGTCCAAAGTATGCAGAAGTCCCCCCCCCCTATTCTGTGGGTTTGGACAAAAGGTAAGCAAATGTATGGTTTGGTTAAGAGCCACGCTGGACACTACCTTAGGCATAAATGTGGGGTTTGCCCTTAGAGAAACCCTGTCCTGATGAAAAATAATAAAAGGTTCCACAGCCATTAGTACCTGTAATTCTGAGACTCTTCTTGCTGAAGTTATTCCTAGGAAGAAGCGGTTTTCCATGACAAGTATTTTATCTCTGCTGTATTTGCCCAGGGAAGGGAATCTCTAACCTGCAGTCCAAATAAATTATTGGCCTCTTCTCATTCTTTTTTTTTTTTTTTTAAAAAAATTCCCCTCCTTGCTATTGCTTCCAATACCATCCCTATCCAGAATCTCCTTTTCCATCCGATCTTGTCAATTGCTGCATTCCAATACCATCTCTTTCTTAACAGCTGTCAACAGGTCTCAATGATGGGCCTACCTGACAGTACTCTCCTCAATATGGACAAAAGTAACTTGATAGGAGTAATATTTGTTACATCACAAAAGCCTTTGACTTTATCAGCCACAAACACCTCCTTCTCTCTCAAAACATGGCATTAGTAACACTTCTGTTATCTGGTTGAAAATGTCTTGTCAAACAGATTTTCAAAGTTAAAATAGTCTTCCTTTTCTTAGTCCACACCTCTTTCAATAGGAGTACTTAAAGGTTCTATTCTAGCTCTCTTCACCTCTCTATTTTCATTAACAAACTACATTACCTTCCTGCTCTACAACTAATCCTCTACATTGATGACATGGTACCACCTGCAATTGAAACACAACTACAAAAGACCTTAACTCCCTCAATGCTTGGTTCATTAACCATAGACTATTACTTAATCTTAACATAAAACAAAAGCATCCTATTTGCCCACCCAAAACATTAACAAAAATCACCAAAGTCACTCAATATCACCATCGTTTGTGGCACACCAACAGATATAACAAACTCCTTCAAATATGTTGGTTTGTGACTAGACCAATCACTAACATTCAATACCCATACAGAAAATCAAGGGCAAGTTAACTCGCGTCTCTTCTAGACCATAAAATTTCAGTCAACCTAAAAGACGCAATAAGGAGCCCTTCTGGCCTAACTTGAGGCCACAGTCTCTAAGAAAAATACCTCCACACTGACTACCAAAAGCAAAATGGTTCATCACTAACTCACCTTCTTATGAGCACCACTGCTTCACCTAAAGCCAAATTATTCCCCATGTGTGGCACAGAGTAGACCTGCTACTAGGCTCTCTCATCTTCAGACTTCTCCAACCTAACTCATTTGCCACTAGTTGCCAAACTTTATACTATATATACACACACACTACCACCTTAGATGCTTCTTACAAGCACTTCCCCACACTCCAACCCTTACAAACCAGGCTATACTGCAATGATCACTATTTCTCCATCTTTGCACCTAAATTTGGAAATCCATTCCCAACCACTTAAAGGAACTACAATCCTCTTCTCCACCTTAAAGATTAACTTAAAATTCCACCACGCCAAATCAACATGAACTTGCCACAGAGCAGGCCTCATCACATAAGAGCCTGTCAGTCTCTGTTACTCACTTCCATTGCTACCACCTCTTAACTCCCCCACCATCCTCTATTAGGATTCTCATTACCCCCACAGCATTTCTACCATGATGTAAATCTGAAATATAATTATGTGAACTATAAAATGCACATTTCTCTCATAACTGTTGTTACATCTATTAATTGCTAGTGCAGTTTTGTTATGTATTGTTATTTTCTGTTTTGATATATACAGCTTACTGCATCTCTGTTCTCTCTTTTTGTTCTTTGTGAATTATTTCACCCAAGCAGTACTTGCAAATAGTCAGCTGTGATGAATGTATCACTCAGTAATCAAATGTAAAATAAAATAAAATAAAAATAAAAAGTGTTTCCGTTATTTACTTTGAGCACCTAAATGTTAGTGAATCATGCAGTCAGTCACTGGTTATGTATAACTACCTCTATCACCCATGTACGCAAGGGATTCAAAGCTGTCTGCTGGACACCTAGACTGAGGCCCAGAGAGTCACTTCACTGCTCAGTGCTGTTTTTGGATTCAAAATGAATCATACACTGAACAGCTGTTCATAGGTAGGTACTAGGCTATCAGTCCTAGGGCTTATACAAGCCCAGCCAAAAACCCTGGCTTTTGCCACCCAAGAAAATTATTTTCCTGTGCCACTGTGAGCACAGTATGCCCCAATAACAAGGACTGTGAAGTACCAACAACCCCAGCTTCAGTTTTCTTATCTGTAGCATTACCTAAGTAGGTCATACAGCACTACACCCCCATACAATATGCAACATATGTATCTGTGGCATGTGTTTTACAATGGGATTTGACTCAGGACTACTGCACATAGTCCCACACACTGATACCATCATTCTGCATAATGACAATGTCATCATCAAGTCTCATAATTCTGCCATGCAAGTCACCCTAGTGTTGAGTAATGAATCCTGTTTTATCTCAATTTATATTTACCTATCGTTTTAACCACAGTGCCCAGCTAGGTTGAGAATCATTTTCAGTGTAGGCTCTTGTTTAGTGATTTACTTACACAAAGCCCCATTGCAGACAAATGAAGACTGAAGGAATGACACACTGGACTAGAGGATGATGCTCAACAGCTTGGAGCCTTAATGTTGTATACTAAACTGAGAGAAATAAGTGGAAGTGCCACCTAACTGAGAACCGGCGACTGGCCTAGAAGAGGCTTTGTCATCGGTTTTGGACCTCAGATGCCTGTCTTTTTCTTTGTCTTTGCATTTTTTATACATTGCCGTTGTTGGTTGTTCCAATGGCATTATGTAATTAAATCTTCATCCAAAATAATGTAAAGCAAAATCAAACTGACGTTTAATAGTGTGTTTATTAAATCTAGTACAAAATTGACAACTAGTGACGTTGTGGTCAGGGCCTAGGCAAGGAATGCAGTAAGAGTGAAAGTCCTTATGAGGTATTTGCTTCTCACAAGAAATACAATTATTAACTTTTACTGACATCGGTCTGGAGCAAGAAAAAGTTTCCCCAACGGGGTACTTAGCTTTATTGAAGACTTTGGTTCTGAAATTCAATTTTGAAAATCTCAGGAGTCGGCCGACCGGCACTTGCGAACTGCTTATGCTTTGGGCACCGCACGGCAAGAAAGACTGAAGAAAATGGCATCCGTTGCAACTTTTATACCCCTGGTGCACTGATGTCAGGGAAGAGGCGACAGCAACCGACGCCGGACCAAGACTTTGGAACTCGGGCCAATTACGGGTCGCCTGCCAGCAGGATAACCCAAGTGTAATGACTGCAACAGTGAAACATGAAGAACATCTGCAGTTGCAAAGCCTGCTCTGGATTTAGAGTAGAGAGGTAAATGGTAGTGCTTTGTAAAAGTGTGCACTGAAGTCCATGTTGCAGCCTCCAAAATATCCTTGGTTGGTACTCCTCTGAGGAAGGCTGCTGAAGTGGCTGCTGCTCTGGTAGAATGTGGCCTAATGCCCTTGGGCACCGATTTGCCATGTTTTGAATAGCAGAAACGAATGCAGTGGCCTATCCATTTTGAAATAGTCTGCTTTGAAATGGCTTTTCCTTGGGAACCTGCAGCATATGCCACTAAGAGTTGTTCAGTCTTTCTGAAGGCTTTAGTCTTCTCCAAGTAAAAGCGTAGCTGTCTGTGTATGTCCAAAGTATGCAGAAGTCTCCCCCCCCCTATTCTGTGGGTTTGGACAAAAGGTAAGCAAATGTATGGTTTGGTTAAGAGCCACGCTGGACACTACCTTAGGCATAAATGTGGGGTTTGCCCTTAGAGAAACCCTGTCCTGATGAAAAATAATAAAAGGTTCCACAGCCATTAGTACCTGTAATTCTGAGACTCTTCTTGCTGAAGTTATTGCTAGGAGAAGAGCGGTTTTCCATGACAAGTATTTTATCTCTGCTGTATTGGCTGGCTCAAAAGGAGGCAGTGTGAGTTTTTCCAAGACAAAATTGAGGTCCCATGTAGGCATTGGAGCTCTCCTAGGAGGACTTATGTTTTTGGCCCCTCTGAGAAACTGTCTTAGCAGTGGATGAGAAAAAATAGGTGGGTCCGTAATGTAATAAGCTGAAATGGCAGAGGCATGGATCTTAATTGATGAGAAGGATAGGCCTTTGTCCAGCATCTCAGTTAGGTATTGCAAAATCTGAGGAATATTTGGTTCAAGCGAGTCAATTCCCTGCGCTTGGTTCCAAGCACAGAATCTCTTCCATTTGTCTGCATAAGATTTTCTGGTGCTGGGCCTCCTGGCCTCCAAAATAACATCCATAACTGCTTTAGAGAGAGGTGTGTTCTGAATGATTACATTATCCGCCATGCAGCCAGATTTAGGGTTTTGAGTTGGCTGTGTTGGATCTGACTGTTCTGCTGGGTCAGCAAATGAAGTATTAGAGGCAATGTCCAGGCTGGGCCTTGAGACAAGCTCTTTAGGAATGGGTAACAGTGCTGGCGTGGCCAGTCTGGGGCATCAGTATAATTTTTGGCTTCTCTTGTCTGACCTTTAGGAGTACCTTGGAGAGGAGAGGCAGAGGATGGAAGGCATATACTGTAAGGGCTTTCCAGCTGAATGAAAGGGCGTCCACTTTCCATGCCTGCTTGTGATAAGTCCAAGTGCAGAATATCTGTAGCTGGCAGTTGCGAGGGAGGCGAATAGATCTATGTCTGGGCATCCCCATTTCCCAGTTATCATGTTGAAGATTTGTGGATCCAGTTTCCACTCATGAGGATCCATGAGGTTTCTGCTTATCAGGAGGGGGATGGGAACCCCTGATCAAAGTAATTAGGTCTTCGGCCATTTTGAGCATCTGTTTCTTAGGCATAGAAGCCTGTCTTGGAGAATGCTGTACTGGTTTCCTTGTCTTTAAAACTGTTTTAGACTTTGTCTTGGATGCTGAAGTAGGCTTTATATAAAGTTGTGTAGGTCTGAAGACACCCTCAGAAGCTGATGCCTGCTCAGCGGCTCCAGACCCATCTGAGAGATTAATTTCCGAAGGACCAATACCTTGAGTATCCAGAGGCCTAGCTGTCTCCACGTGGGAGTCGGAGGCGGCCTGTGGCTCTGAGGTAGCGGGAGTCAGGGGCTGCGAAAGCACCTCACTGAGCACCGGCGACTGGCCTAGAAGAGGCTTCGTCGTCGGTTTTGGACCTCGGATGCTTGTCCTTGTCTTTATCCTTGTGTTTTTTATGAATTCCGGTCGTCGGTTGTTCCGACGGCATTATGTAGTTAAACCTTCTGCCAAAATAATGAAAAGCAAAATCGTACCAACGTTTAATAGTGCGTTGGTTAAATCTAGCACAAAACCGACAACTAGCAACGTCGTGGTCAAGGCCTAGGCAAGGAATACTTTAAGAGTGGAAATCCTTATGAGGTATTTGCTTCCCACAAGAAATACAATTGTTAACTTTTTCTGACATCGGTGTGGAGCAAGAAAAAAATTTCCCCAATGGGGTACTTAGCTTTATTGAAGACTTCGGATCTGAAATTCGATTTCAAAAATCTCAGGAGTCAGCCGACCGGAACTTGCGAACTGCTTTTGCTTCAGGTACCACACGGCAAGAAAGACTGAAGAAAATGGCATTGGCTGCATCTTTTATACCCCTGGCGCACTGACGTCAGGGAAGAGGCGACAGCAACCGACGCCAGACCAGGACTTTGGAATTCAGGTCGACTGCAGGTTGCCTGCCAGCAGGATAACCCAAGTGTAATGACTGCAACAGTGAAACACGATGAACATCACCTCACAATTCCATCCTATTTACATCCTTCTCCGTCTTGGCAAGGTGCCAGAGAAAAACACCTATATACAGCTCTCTCTTTTTTTTTTTAAATATCTATATTGAATCATCACTTGCGACACAGGCAAATTTATACAAAAGTAATCAAATTGTATTAAATTAACAGTAACAAACGTTATACTTTACTTATATTGCTATATATCATATAACTTAAGCAACATTACTAAATTATTCAATTCCTGCCCCTTTTTTAAACAAGAAGCATCTTTATTAAACTATCACTTACAACATAAGCAGTCATACATTTATATAAATGAAAATGAACCACATCAATACAATCCTAGCTGCAAGCATTTTACATCACAAACCGTAGTGACACACATGCAAACATTATACATCACTTATAATCTACCCCATCAGTTTCATTCAAACATTACATAGCTCATTTAAGTCCTGCTTTCTTTTAAACCTCATTCTTCCCCTGTATGTACTGTTCCCATAATTACCATTTTTTTCCTAGGTAGTTTGCTCCTACCCTTTTCTAAAGATCTCAATTCCAGTTGCTTATCTCTGTTACTACAATCACTAATTCTAATACACTTGGTTTAGATTTTGATTTCCATTTCCCAGTAATTGTTTTTTTTGGCAGCCACCATAATTAGACACTGCAAGGCCTTATTATGTCTAGGCAATTCAGATTCTTTATCATAGCTCAGAAAAATCATCTCCCTCATCACACCAATCCACCCACCCAATATATCTGACAGTGCATCTCGCAGAGAATCCTTAAAGTCTGCCAAACCACTGCCCTCCCAAAATATGTCCTCAAGTACCTCTTTCTTCCCTGTCACACCTCCCAACATTTGCTGTCTACCAGAGGAAAACACATCTCTAGAGTCTACTTGGGGTATAACAATATCTGTGTAAAAACTTCCAAGCAAAAATCCTAAATCTTCTACATTTTGTTGCATATTTGGGAGACATACATATATACTCCCATTGTTTCTTTGTGAATTGCTTATTCAGTCTCTCTTACCAATCCTTTCTAAACTCCTCTGACTGATTTTTATAGTCATCATGCAATATTTTATATGGTCTACTAATTATTCCTTTTCTAATGTCACTTCTGTTCCAGATTATACTAAAAACTCTACCAGTGCTGGTCTTTCATTTAGAACCCCTACTTCTCTCTCTTTGCCTATATTCTGATATCAATCCTTGACAGGGAAGGGAATCTCTAACCTGCAGTCCAAATAAATTATTGGCCTCTTCTCATTCTATTACCTTTCCCTCCCTAGTTATTTGCTTCCAATACCTTCGTTCCTTTGCCAGTTTTCTCCAATAAATTCCAGCCCTCTCTTGCCTATTGTCTACATTCCTAATTCCAGCCATCCCTATCAACAGAATCTCCTTTCTCCATTCCCGATCTGTGTACAACTCTCAAGCTGCATTCAACAATACCATCTCTTTACTGTAAAACAGCATGGATTCTGAACAGGTCATAGTACAATGATGGCACTTTGCTGCCTACCTGACAGTACTCTCCTCAATATGGACAAAAGTAACTTGATAGGAGTAATATTTGTTAACATCACAAAAGCCTTTGACTTTATCAGCCACAAACACCTCCTTCTCTCTCTTCAAAACATGGCATTAGTAACACTTCTGTTATCTGGTTCGAAAATGTCTTGTCAAACAGATTTTCAAAGTTAAAATAGGCTCTTCCTTTTCTTAGTCCACACCTCTTTCAATAGGAGTACTTAAAGGTTCTATTCTAGCTCCTCTTCACCTCTCTATTTTCATTAACAAACTACATTACCTTCCTGCTCTACAACTAATCCTCTACATTGATGACATGGTACCACTCTGCAATTGAAACACAACTACAAAAAGACCTTAACTCCCTCAATGCTTGGTTCATTAACCATAGACTATTACTTAATCTTAACATAAAACAAAAAGCATCCTATTTGGCACCACCCAAAAACATTAACAAAAAATCACCAAAGTCACTCAATATCACCATCGTTTGTGGCACACCAACAGATATAACAAACTCCTTCAAATATGTTGGTTTGTGACTAGACCAATCACTAACATTCAATACCCATACAGAAAAATCAAGGGCAAAAGTTAACTCGCGTCTCTTCTAGACCATAAAATTTCAGTCAACCTAAATAGACACGAAAGCAATACGCTAAGGAGCCCTTCTGGCCTAACTTGAGGCCACAGTCTCTAAGAAAAATACCTCCACACTGACTACCAAAAGCAAAATGTCGTTCATCACTAACTCGCCTTCTTATGAGCACCACTGCTTCACCCTAAAAAAGCCAAATTATTCCCCATGTGTGGCACAGAGTAGACCTGCTACTAGGCTCTCTCATCTTCAGACTTCTCCAACCTAACTCATTCTCGCCACTAGTTGCCAAACTTTATACTATATATACACACACACTACCACCTTAGATGCTTCTTACAAGCACTTCCCCACACTCCAACCCTTACAAACCAGGCTATACTGCAATGATCACTATTTCTCCATCCTTGCACCTAAAATTTGGAAATCCATTCCCAACCACTTAAAGGAACTACAATCCCTCTTCTCCACCTTAAAAGATTAACTTAAAAAATTCCACCACGCCAAATCAACATGAACTTGCCACAGAGCAGGCCTCATCACATAAGAGCCTGTCAGTCTCTGTTACTCACTTCCATTGCTACCACCTCTTAACTCCCCCACCATCCTCTATTAGGATTCTCATTACCCCCACAGCATTTCTACCATGATGTAAATCTGAAATATAATTATGTGAACTATAAAATGCACATTTCTCTCATAACTGTTGTTACATCTATTAATTGCTATAGTGCAGTTTTTGTTATGTATTGTTATTTTCTGTTTTTGATATATACAGCTTACTGCATCTCTGTTCTCTCTTTTTTGTTCTTTGTGAATTATTTCACCCAAGCAGTACTTGCAAATAGTCAGCTGTGATGAATGTATCACTCCAGTAATCAAATGTAAAATAAAATAAAATAAAAATAAAAAGTGTTTCCGTTATTTACTTTGAGCACCTAAATGTTAGTGAATCATGCAGTCAGTCACTGGTTATGTATAACTACCTCTATCACCCATGTACGCAAGGGATTCAAAGCTGTCTGCTGGACACCTAGGACTGAGGCCCAGAGAGTCACTTCACTGCTCAGTGCTGTTTTTCGTTTGTGATTCAAAAAATGAATCATACACTGAACAGCTGTTCATAGGTAGGTACTAGGCTATCAGTCCTAGGGCTTATACAAGCCCAGCCAAAAAGGTACCCTGGCTTTTGCCACCCAAGAAAATTATTTTCCTGTGCCACTGTCGAGCACAGTATGCCCCAATAACAAGGACTGTGAAGTACCAACAACCCCAGCTTCAGTTTTCTTATCTGTAGCATTACCTAAGTAGGTCATACAGCACTACACCCCACACCCAATACAATATGCAACATATGTATCTGTGGCATGTGTTTTACAATGGGATTTGACTCAGGACTACTGCACATAGTCCCACACACTGATACCATCATTCTGCATAATGACAATGTCATCATCAAGTCTCATAATTCTGCCATGCAAGTCACCCTAGTGTTGAGTAATGAATCCTGTTTTATCTCAATTTATATTTACCTATCGTTTTAACCACAGTGCCCAGCTAGGTTGAGAACCATTTTCAGTGTAGGCTCTTGTTTAGTGATTTACTTGCACAAAGCCCCATTGCAGACAAATGGAGACTGAAAGAATGACACACTGGACTAGAGGATGATGCTCAACAGCTTGGAGCCTTAATGTTGTATACTAAACTGAGAGAAATAAGTGGAAGTGTACAATACATCATTGAAGGGGATGCAATGCGTATGGAAAATGCCAACTTAACAACCCTTATGAAAAGCTGGATAGACCTGCCCTCTGAAGTAGTGTGGTGGATCACAACCTAAAGCTGTGCTTTCAGACAGAATATAAAAATAAGCATCTTGCTACCTGACTGCTGCTGCTGTACAGTATGGCCAGTCCTCATGAGGTGAGGAAGTTCAGTTAGTGGATGAAAGCACTTATACATAAATAAATCTGAGTTCTTTCA